>NW_027207364.1:300000-531667 GCF_963455315.2 Globicephala melas | reverse complement strand
CCTAAGCTATAGGACCATAAGTGGAAGTGGCCTAGGCTCTGTTGCTTTGTTTTTTAGATGTTTCAGGAAACACCATACACTTCTCCCGAGTGTCTGTTGGCAGTTTACATCCCGCCCATCAGCATAACAAGGCTCCCAGTTCTCCATGGCCTGTCCTGCCTTTCTGGATTTTACACTTTTTTCAGATGGCCCTTTTGACCGGGGGGAAGTGAGACTTCATTGTAGTGCAGATTTCCTTTGCAAGCTTGCTTGGTTGGCCAAAAAGGGCGTATGCGTTTTTTCCTGAATATATTCAGGAAAAAACGCATACGCCCTTTTTGGCCAAGTGCATCATTGTGGACGTTCTGCCTCTTTTCCTATGCTTTCAATGCAATTCCAGTCTACCTCCTGAAATCGGTTTCCTGCAATTCTGCCCCGCTTTCAAGTCCTCTTGGCAGCCTTACTTCAGTATATTTTTGGACGATAGTTGTCATTTATAACTCTGCAGGTTTGTGAATTACAGTGCCCCTGAGCTCCTTTCTTCAACTCGTTTTCTTGTGAGCTGGCCGCAACACCGCAGGATGGCTTCAGGCCCTAATCTGGTTCCGGCACGGCACGCTGAGCCTTTGGTTATTTCCTCTTCCTGGTGGGAAATGAGAGTTAAATTTGCCCGTCCAGACACCTCCAGCTAGTCTCTCATTGGTTCTCGCTATTCCTGTTCATCTTCCGCAGAAATTGCAAACTGGGCCAAACAGGAGGTTAAAGGGACTGACTCTCCAAGTCGGGAGAGTGTTAGTAAAGCGTCTGGAATGTTGCACCCGAGTACCAGGGTACGAAAACTGAGACATATTTGAACACGTCTCCCGATCACATGGTTGATCATACTCTAGGTTCCACATGCATGTTTTAGCTGAAGGAAGAATACCTTAAACCTGGGTAGTTGAAACCCGTGGAATGGGTACCATGCAATATGACTTCAAAGGGTCTTCATTTGCTCACCGAACCTCTCCAATCCTATCACTGCTGCGTTTATGTCCCTGTACACATGCTTGATTCTCTTTCGGAGACATAGCAATCCATAGGTTTTAAGATACTTAAGAGTCAGGTACATTCTTAGGCGTTTAATATGCGGTGTTGAGTCCATTTCGTTGAGCAAGGAGTAGCTCTTGTCTATTCCATATTTGGCTTAAGGAACTTTATCTGTGCTCATTTCAATCTCTGGTTTTATGCAGCACCCCAACTCACCTTTACCCTTAAACAAGCATAAGTTGGTTTTCTAAATTTGAGACCCTGTTCTGTTCTGTAATTCAGTTCCTGTGTAGCCAAGTTTACATTCCGTGTATTACTGATATCTTATGATGTTTCTTTTTCTGTGTGACTTATTTCAGTTAGAATCATCGTACCTGAATCCACTCATTGTGCTGCTACGGGCCTGATGACATAGATTTCACTGCTGAGTGATACTGCATTGTACGTAAGTACCACAAGTTCTTTATCCATTTTTCACTTTCTGTGATATTGAACTTGTACGGTAAACGAGGTTCTTGTAAACAGAGGCGTCCCAAACATTGGGGTGGCTGTGTCTTTTTGATTTTAATTTCCCTAAGCTATAGGACCATAAGTGGAAGTGCCCTAGGCTCTGTTGCTTTGTTTTTTAGATGTTTCAGGAAACACCATACACTTCTCCCGAGTGTCTGTTGGCAGTTTACATCCCGCCCATCAGCATAACAAGGCTCCCAGTTCTCCATGGCCTGTCCTGCCTTTCTGGATTTTACACTTTTTTCAGATGGCCCTTTTGACCGGGGGGAAGTGAGACTTCATTGTAGTGCAGATTTCCTTTGCAAGCTTGCTTGGTTGGCCAAAAAGGGCGTATGCGTTTTTTCCTGAATATATTCAGGAAAAAACGCATACGCCCTTTTTGGCCAAGTGCATCATTGTGGACGTTCTGCCTCTTTTCCTATGCTTTCAATGCAATTCCAGTCTACCTCCTGAAATCGGTTTCCTGCAATTCTGCCCCGCTTTCAAGTCCTCTTGGCAGCCTTACTTCAGTATATTTTTGGACGATAGCTGTCATTTATAACTCTGCAGGTTTGTGAATTACAGTGCCCCTGAGCTCCTTTCTTCAACTCGTTTTCTTGTGAGCTGGCCGCAACACCGCAGGATGGCTTCAGGCCCTAATCTGGTTCCGGCACGGCACGCTGAGCCTTTGGTTATTTCCTCTTCCTGGTGGGAAATGAGAGTTAAATTTGCCCGTCCAGACACCTCCAGCTAGTCTCTCATTGGTTCTCGCTATTCCTGTTCATCTTCCGCAGAAATTGCAAACTGGGCCAAACAGGAGGTTAAAGGGACTGACTCTCCAAGTCGGGAGAGTGTTAGTAAAGCGTCTGGAATGTTGCACCCGAGTACCAGGGTACGAAAACTGAGACATATTTGAACACGTCTCCCGATCACATGGTTGATCATACTCTAGGTTCCACATGCATGTTTTAGCTGAAGGAAGAATACCTTAAACCTGGGTAGTTGAAACCCGTGGAATGGGTACCATGCAATATGACTTCAAAGGGTCTTCATTTGCTCACCGAACCTCTCCAATCCTATCACTGCTGCGTTTATGTCCCTGTACACATGCTTGATTCTCTTTCGGAGACATAGCAATCCATAGGTTTTAAGATACTTAAGAGTCAGGTACATTCTTAGGCGTTTAATATGCGGTGTTGAGTCCATTTCGTTGAGCAAGGAGTAGCTCTTGTCTATTCCATATTTGGCTTAAGGAACTTTATCTGTGCTCATTTCAATCTCTGGTTTTATGCAGCACCCCAACTCACCTTTACCCTTAAACAAGCATAAGTTGGTTTTCTAAATTTGAGACCCTGTTCTGTTCTGTAATTCAGTTCCTGTGTAGCCAAGTTTACATTCCGTGTATTACTGATATCTTATGATGTTTCTTTTTCTGTGTGACTTATTTCAGTTAGAATCATCGTACCTGAATCCACTCATTGTGCTGCTACGGGCCTGATGACATAGATTTCACTGCTGAGTGATACTGCATTGTACGTAAGTACCACAAGTTCTTTATCCATTTTTCACTTTCTGTGATATTGAACTTGTACGGTAAACGAGGTTCTTGTAAACAGAGGCGTCCCAAACATTGGGGTGGCTGTGTCTTTTTGATTTTAATTTCCCTAAGCTATAGGACCATAAGTGGAAGTGGCCTAGGCTCTGTTGCTTTGTTTTTTAGATGTTTCAGGAAACACCATACACTTCTCCCGAGTGTCTGTTGGCAGTTTACATCCCGCCCATCAGCATAACAAGGCTCCCAGTTCTCCATGGCCTGTCCTGCCTTTCTGGATTTTACACTTTTTTCAGATGGTCCTTTTGACCGGGGGGAAGTGAGACTTCATTGTAGTGCAGATTTCCTTTGCAAGCTTGCTTGGTTGGCCAAAAAGGGCGTATGCGTTTTTTCCTGAATATATTCAGGAAAAAACGCATACGCCCTTTTTGGCCAAGTGCATCATTGTGGACGTTCTGCCTCTTTTCCTATGCTTTCAATGCAATTCCAGTCTACCTCCTGAAATCGGTTTCCTGCAATTCTGCCCCGCTTTCAAGTCCTCTTGGCAGCCTTACTTCAGTATATTTTTGGACGATAGCTGTCATTTATAACTCTGCAGGTTTGTGAATTACAGTGCCCCTGAGCTCCTTTCTTCAACTCGTTTTCTTGTGAGCTGGCCGCAACACCGCAGGATGGCTTCAGGCCCTAATCTGGTTCCGGCACGGCACGCTGAGCCTTTGGTTATTTCCTCTTCCTGGTGGGAAATGAGAGTTAAATTTGCCCGTCCAGACACCTCCAGCTAGTCTCTCATTGGTTCTCGCTATTCCTGTTCATCTTCCGCAGAAATTGCAAACTGGGCCAAACAGGAGGTTAAAGGGACTGACTCTCCAAGTGGGGAGAGTGTTAGTAAAGCGTCTGGAATGTTGCACCCGAGTACCAGGGTACGAAAACTGAGACATATTTGAACACGTCTCCCGATCACATGGTTGATCATACTCTAGGTTCCACATGCATGTTTTAGCTGAAGGAAGAATACCTTAAACCTGGGTAGTTGAAACCCGTGGAATGGGTACCATGCAATATGACTTCAAAGGGTCTTCATTTGCTCACCGAACCTCTCCAATCCTATCACTGCTGCGTTTATGTCCCTGTACACATGCTTGATTCTCTTTCGGAGACATAGCAATCCATAGGTTTTAAGATACTTAAGAGTCAGGTACATTCTTAGGCGTTTAATATGCGGTGTTGAGTCCATTTCGTTGAGCAAGGAGTAGCTCTTGTCTATTCCATATTTGGCTTAAGGAACTTTATCTGTGCTCATTTCAATCTCTGGTTTTATGCAGCACCCCAACTCACCTTTACCCTTAAACAAGCATAAGTTGGTTTTCTAAATTTGAGACCCTGTTCTGTTCTGTAATTCAGTTCCTGTGTAGCCAAGTTTACATTCCGTGTATTACTGATATCTTATGATGTTTCTTTTTCTGTGTGACTTATTTCAGTTAGAATCATCGTACCTGAATCCACTCATTGTGCTGCTACGGGCCTGATGACATAGATTTCACTGCTGAGTGATACTGCATTGTACGTAAGTACCACAAGTTCTTTATCCATTTTTCACTTTCTGTGATATTGAACTTGTACGGTAAACGAGGTTCTTGTAAACAGAGGCGTCCCAAACATTGGGGTGGCTGTGTCTTTTTGATTTTAATTTCCCTAAGCTATAGGACCATAAGTGGAAGTGCCCTAGGCTCTGTTGCTTTGTTTTTTAGATGTTTCAGGAAACACCATACACTTCTCCCGAGTGTCTGTTGGCAGTTTACATCCCGCCCATCAGCATAACAAGGCTCCCAGTTCTCCATGGCCTGTCCTGCCTTTCTGGATTTTACACTTTTTTCAGATGGCCCTTTTGACCGGGGGGAAGTGAGACTTCATTGTAGTGCAGATTTCCTTTGCAAGCTTGCTTGGTTGGCCAAAAAGGGCGTATGCGTTTTTTCCTGAATATATTCAGGAAAAAACGCATACGCCCTTTTTGGCCAAGTGCATCATTGTGGACGTTCTGCCTCTTTTCCTATGCTTTCAATGCAATTCCAGTCTACCTCCTGAAATCGGTTTCCTGCAATTCTGCCCCGCTTTCAAGTCCTCTTGGCAGCCTTACTTCAGTATATTTTTGGACGATAGCTGTCATTTATAACTCTGCAGGTTTGTGAATTACAGTGCCCCTGAGCTCCTTTCTTCAACTCGTTTTCTTGTGAGCTGGCCGCAACACCGCAGGATGGCTTCAGGCCCTAATCTGGTTCCGGCACGGCACGCTGAGCCTTTGGTTATTTCCTCTTCCTGGTGGGAAATGAGAGTTAAATTTGCCCGTCCAGACACCTCCAGCTAGTCTCTCATTGGTTCTCGCTATTCCTGTTCATCTTCCGCAGAAATTGCAAACTGGGCCAAACAGGAGGTTAAAGGGACTGACTCTCCAAGTGGGGAGAGTGTTAGTAAAGCGTCTGGAATGTTGCACCCGAGTACCAGGGTACGAAAACTGAGACATATTTGAACACGTCTCCCGATCACATGGTTGATCATACTCTAGGTTCCACATGCATGTTTTAGCTGAAGGAAGAATACCTTAAACCTGGGTAGTTGAAACCCGTGGAATGGGTACCATGCAATATGACTTCAAAGGCTCTTCATTTGCTCACCGAACCTCTCCAATCCTATCACTGCTGCGTTTATGTCCCTGTACACATGCTTGATTCTCTTTCGGAGACATAGCAATCCATAGGTTTTAAGATACTTAAGAGTCAGGTACATTCTTAGGCGTTTAATATGCGGTGTTGAGTCCATTTCGTTGAGCAAGGAGTAGCTCTTGTCTATTCCATATTTGGCTTAAGGAACTTTATCTGTGCTCATTTCAATCTCTGGTTTTATGCAGCACCCCAACTCACCTTTACCCTTAAACAAGCATAAGTTGGTTTTCTAAATTTGAGACCCTGTTCTGTTCTGTAATTCAGTTCCTGTGTAGCCAAGTTTACATTCCGTGTATTACTGATATCTTATGATGTTTCTTTTTCTGTGTGACTTATTTCAGTTAGAATCATCGTACCTGAATCCACTCATTGTGCTGCTACGGGCCTGATGACATAGATTTCACTGCTGAGTGATACTGCATTGTACGTAAGTACCACAAGTTCTTTATCCATTTTTCACTTTCTGTGATATTGAACTTGTACGGTAAACGAGGTTCTTGTAAACAGAGGCGTCCCAAACATTGGGGTGGCTGTGTCTTTTTGATTTTAATTTCCCTAAGCTATAGGACCATAAGTGGAAGTGGCCTAGGCTCTGTTGCTTTGTTTTTTAGATGTTTCAGGAAACACCATACACTTCTCCCGAGTGTCTGTTGGCAGTTTACATCCCGCCCATCAGCATAACAAGGCTCCCAGTTCTCCATGGCCTGTCCTGCCTTTCTGGATTTTACACTTTTTTCAGATGGTCCTTTTGACCGGGGGGAAGTGAGACTTCATTGTAGTGCAGATTTCCTTTGCAAGCTTGCTTGGTTGGCCAAAAAGGGCGTATGCGTTTTTTCCTGAATATATTCAGGAAAAAACGCATACGCCCTTTTTGGCCAAGTGCATCATTGTGGACGTTCTGCCTCTTTTCCTATGCTTTCAATGCAATTCCAGTCTACCTCCTGAAATCGGTTTCCTGCCATTCTGCCCCGCTTTCAAGTCCTCTTGGCAGCCTTACTTCAGTATATTTTTGGACGATAGCTGTCATTTATAACTCTGCAGGTTTGTGAATTACAGTGCCCCTGAGCTCCTTTCTTCAACTCGTTTTCTTGTGAGCTGGCCGCAACACCGCAGGATGGCTTCAGGCCCTAATCTGGTTCCGGCACGGCACGCTGAGCCTTTGGTTATTTCCTCTTCCTGGTGGGAAATGAGAGTTAAATTTGCCCGTCCAGACACCTCCAGCTAGTCTCTCATTGGTTCTCGCTATTCCTGTTCATCTTCCGCAGAAATTGCAAACTCGGCCAAACAGGAGGTTAAAGGGACTGACTCTCCAAGTGGGGAGAGTGTTAGTAAAGCGTCTGGAATGTTGCACCCGAGTACCAGGGTACGAAAACTGAGACATATTTGAACACGTCTCCCGATCACATGGTTGATCATACTCTAGGTTCCACATGCATGTTTTAGCTGAAGGAAGAATACCTTAAACCTGGGTAGTTGAAACCCGTGGAATGGGTACCATGCAATATGACTTCAAAGGGTCTTCATTTGCTCACCGAACCTCTCCAATCCTATCACTGCTGCGTTTATGTCCCTGTACACATGCTTGATTCTCTTTCGGAGACATAGCAATCCATAGGTTTTAAGATACTTAAGAGTCAGGTACATTCTTAGGCGTTTAATATGCGGTGTTGAGTCCATTTCGTTGAGCAAGGAGTAGCTCTTGTCTATTCCATATTTGGCTTAAGGAACTTTATCTGTGCTCATTTCAATCTCTGGTTTTATGCAGCACCCCAACTCACCTTTACCCTTAAACAAGCATAAGTTGGTTTTCTAAATTTGAGACCCTGTTCTGTTCTGTAATTCAGTTCCTGTGTAGCCAAGTTTACATTCCGTGTATTACTGATATCTTATGATGTTTCTTTTTCTGTGTGACTTATTTCAGTTAGAATCATCGTACCTGAATCCACTCATTGTGCTGCTACGGGCCTGATGACATAGATTTCACTGCTGAGTGATACTGCATTGTACGTAAGTACCACAAGTTCTTTATCCATTTTTCACTTTCTGTGATATTGAACTTGTACGGTAAACGAGGTTCTTGTAAACAGAGGCGTCCCAAACATTGGGGTGGCTGTGTCTTTTTGATTTTAATTTCCCTAAGCTATAGGACCATAAGTGGAAGTGGCCTAGGCTCTGTTGCTTTGTTTTTTAGATGTTTCAGGAAACACCATACACTTCTCCCGAGTGTCTGTTGGCAGTTTACATCCCGCCCATCAGCATAACAAGGCTCCCAGTTCTCCATGGCCTGTCCTGCCTTTCTGGATTTTACACTTTTTTCAGATGGCCCTTTTGACCGGGGGGAAGTGAGACTTCATTGTAGTGCAGATTTCCTTTGCAAGCTTGCTTGGTTGGCCAAAAAGGGCGTATGCGTTTTTTCCTGAATATATTCAGGAAAAAACGCATACGCCCTTTTTGGCCAAGTGCATCATTGTGGACGTTCTGCCTCTTTTCCTATGCTTTCAATGCAATTCCAGTCTACCTCCTGAAATCGGTTTCCTGCAATTCTGCCCCGCTTTCAAGTCCTCTTGGCAGCCTTACTTCAGTATATTTTTGGACGATAGCTGTCATTTATAACTCTGCAGGTTTGTGAATTACAGTGCCCCTGAGCTCCTTTCTTCAACTCGCTTTCTTGTGAGCTGGCCGCAACACCGCAGGATGGCTTCAGGCCCTAATCTGGTTCCGGCACGGCACGCTGAGCCTTTGGTTATTTCCTCTTCCTGGTGGGAAATGAGAGTTAAATTTGCCCGTCCAGACACCTCCAGCTAGTCTCTCATTGGTTCTCGCTATTCCTGTTCATCTTCCGCAGAAATTGCAAACTGGGCCAAACAGGAGGTTAAAGGGACTGACTCTCCAAGTGGGGAGAGTGTTAGTAAAGCGTCTGGAATGTTGCACCCGAGTACCAGGGTACGAAAACTGAGACATATTTGAACACGTCTCCCGATCACATGGTTGATCATACTCTAGGTTCCACATGCATGTTTTAGCTGAAGGAAGAATACCTTAAACCTGGGTAGTTGAAACCCGTGGAATGGGTACCATGCAATATGACTTCAAAGGGTCTTCATTTGCTCACCGAACCTCTCCAATCCTATCACTGCTGCGTTTATGTCCCTGTACACATGCTTGATTCTCTTTCGGAGACATAGCAATCCATAGGTTTTAAGATACTTAAGAGTCAGGTACATTCTTAGGCGTTTAATATGCGGTGTTGAGTCCATTTCGTTGAGCAAGGAGTAGCTCTTGTCTATTCCATATTTGGCTTAAGGAACTTTATCTGTGCTCATTTCAATCTCTGGTTTTATGCAGCACCCCAACTCACCTTTACCCTTAAACAAGCATAAGTTGGTTTTCTAAATTTGAGACCCTGTTCTGTTCTGTAATTCAGTTCCTGTGTAGCCAAGTTTACATTCCGTGTATTACTGATATCTTATGATGTTTCTTTTTCTGTGTGACTTATTTCAGTTAGAATCATCGTACCTGAATCCACTCATTGTGCTGCTACGGGCCTGATGACATAGATTTCACTGCTGAGTGATACTGCATTGTACGTAAGTACCACAAGTTCTTTATCCATTTTTCACTTTCTGTGATATTGAACTTGTACGGTAAACGAGGTTCTTGTAAACAGAGGCGTCCCAAACATTGGGGTGGCTGTGTCTTTTTGATTTTAATTTCCCTAAGCTATAGGACCATAAGTGGAAGTGGCCTAGGCTCTGTTGCTTTGTTTTTTAGATGTTTCAGGAAACACCATACACTTCTCCCGAGTGTCTGTTGGCAGTTTACATCCCGCCCATCAGCATAACAAGGCTCCCAGTTCTCCATGGCCTGTCCTGCCTTTCTGGATTTTACACTTTTTTCAGATGGTCCTTTTGACCGGGGGGAAGTGAGACTTCATTGTAGTGCAGATTTCCTTTGCAAGCTTGCTTGGTTGGCCAAAAAGGGCGTATGCGTTTTTTCCTGAATATATTCAGGAAAAAACGCATACGCCCTTTTTGGCCAAGTGCATCATTGTGGACGTTCTGCCTCTTTTCCTATGCTTTCAATGCAATTCCAGTCTACCTCCTGAAATCGGTTTCCTGCCATTCTGCCCCGCTTTCAAGTCCTCTTGGCAGCCTTACTTCAGTATATTTTTGGACGATAGCTGTCATTTATAACTCTGCAGGTTTGTGAATTACAGTGCCCCTGAGCTCCTTTCTTCAACTCGTTTTCTTGTGAGCTGGCCGCAACACCGCAGGATGGCTTCAGGCCCTAATCTGGTTCCGGCACGGCACGCTGAGCCTTTGGTTATTTCCTCTTCCTGGTGGGAAATGAGAGTTAAATTTGCCCGTCCAGACACCTCCAGCTAGTCTCTCATTGGTTCTCGCTATTCCTGTTCATCTTCCGCAGAAATTGCAAACTCGGCCAAACAGGAGGTTAAAGGGACTGACTCTCCAAGTGGGGAGAGTGTTAGTAAAGCGTCTGGAATGTTGCACCCGAGTACCAGGGTACGAAAACTGAGACATATTTGAACACGTCTCCCGATCACATGGTTGATCATACTCTAGGTTCCACATGCATGTTTTAGCTGAAGGAAGAATACCTTAAACCTGGGTAGTTGAAACCCGTGGAATGGGTACCATGCAATATGACTTCAAAGGGTCTTCATTTGCTCACCGAACCTCTCCAATCCTATCACTGCTGCGTTTATGTCCCTGTACACATGCTTGATTCTCTTTCGGAGACATAGCAATCCATAGGTTTTAAGATACTTAAGAGTCAGGTACATTCTTAGGCGTTTAATATGCGGTGTTGAGTCCATTTCGTTGAGCAAGGAGTAGCTCTTGTCTATTCCATATTTGGCTTAAGGAACTTTATCTGTGCTCATTTCAATCTCTGGTTTTATGCAGCACCCCAACTCACCTTTACCCTTAAACAAGCATAAGTTGGTTTTCTAAATTTGAGACCCTGTTCTGTTCTGTAATTCAGTTTCTGTGTAGCCAAGTTTACATTCCGTGTATTACTGATATCTTATGATGTTTCTTTTTCTGTGTGACTTATTTCAGTTAGAATCATCGTACCTGAATCCACTCATTGTGCTGCTACGGGCCTGATGACATAGATTTCACTGCTGAGTGATACTGCATTGTACGTAAGTACCACAAGTTCTTTATCCATTTTTCACTTTCTGTGATATTGAACTTGTACGGTAAACGAGGTTCTTGTAAACAGAGGCGTCCCAAACATTGGGGTGGCTGTGTCTTTTTGATTTTAATTTCCCTAAGCTATAGGACCATAAGTGGAAGTGGCCTAGGCTCTGTTGCTTTGTTTTTTAGATGTTTCAGGAAACACCATACACTTCTCCCGAGTGTCTGTTGGCAGTTTACATCCCGCCCATCAGCATAACAAGGCTCCCAGTTCTCCATGGCCTGTCCTGCCTTTCTGGATTTTACACTTTTTTCAGATGGCCCTTTTGACCGGGGGGAAGTGAGACTTCATTGTAGTGCAGATTTCCTTTGCAAGCTTGCTTGGTTGGCCAAAAAGGGCGTATGCGTTTTTTCCTGAATATATTCAGGAAAAAACGCATACGCCCTTTTTGGCCAAGTGCATCATTGTGGACGTTCTGCCTCTTTTCCTATGCTTTCAATGCAATTCCAGTCTACCTCCTGAAATCGGTTTCCTGCAATTCTGCCCCGCTTTCAAGTCCTCTTGGCAGCCTTACTTCAGTATATTTTTGGACGATAGTTGTCATTTATAACTCTGCAGGTTTGTGAATTACAGTGCCCCTGAGCTCCTTTCTTCAACTCGTTTTCTTGTGAGCTGGCCGCAACACCGCAGGATGGCTTCAGGCCCTAATCTGGTTCCGGCACGGCACGCTGAGCCTTTGGTTATTTCCTCTTCCTGGTGGGAAATGAGAGTTAAATTTGCCCGTCCAGACACCTCCAGCTAGTCTCTCATTGGTTCTCGCTATTCCTGTTCATCTTCCGCAGAAATTGCAAACTGGGCCAAACAGGAGGTTAAAGGGACTGACTCTCCAAGTCGGGAGAGTGTTAGTAAAGCGTCTGGAATGTTACACCCGAGTACCAGGGTACGAAAACTGAGACATATTTGAACACGTCTCCCGATCACATGGTTGATCATACTCTAGGTTCCACATGCATGTTTTAGCTGAAGGAAGAATACCTTAAACCTGGGTAGTTGAAACCCGTGGAATGGGTACCATGCAATATGACTTCAAAGGCTCTTCATTTGCTCACCGAACCTCTCCAATCCTATCACTGCTGCGTTTATGTCCCTGTACACATGCTTGATTCTCTTTCGGAGACATAGCAATCCATAGGTTTTAAGATACTTAAGAGTCAGGTACATTCTTAGGCGTTTAATATGCGGTGTTGAGTCCATTTCGTTGAGCAAGGAGTAGCTCTTGTCTATTCCATATTTGGCTTAAGGAACTTTATCTGTGCTCATTTCAATCTCTGGTTTTATGCAGCACCCCAACTCACCTTTACCCTTAAACAAGCATAAGTTGGTTTTCTAAATTTGAGACCCTGTTCTGTTCTGTAATTCAGTTCCTGTGTAGCCAAGTTTACATTCCGTGTATTACTGATATCTTATGATGTTTCTTTTTCTGTGTGACTTATTTCAGTTAGAATCATCGTACCTGAATCCACTCATTGTGCTGCTACGGGCCTGATGGCATAGATTTCACTGCTGAGTGATACTGCATTGTACGTAAGTACCACAAGTTCTTTATCCATTTTTCACTTTCTGTGATATTGAACTTGTACGGTAAACGAGGTTCTTGTAAACAGAGGCGTCCCAAACATTGGGGTGGCTGTATCTTTTTTATTTTAATTTCCCTAAGCTATAGGACCATAAGTGGAAGTGCCCTAGGCTCTGTTGCTTTGTTTTTTAGATGTTTCAGGAAACACCATACACTTCTCCCGAGTGTCTGTTGGCAGTTTACATCCCGCCCATCAGCATAACAAGGCTCCCAGTTCTCCATGGCCTGTCCTGCCTTTCTGGATTTTACACTTTTTTCAGATGGCCCTTTTGACCGGGGGGAAGTGAGACTTCATTGTAGTGCAGATTTCCTTTGCAAGCTTGCTTGGTTGGCCAAAAAGGGCGTATGCGTTTTTTCCTGAATATATTCAGGAAAAAACGCATACGCCATTTTTGGCCAAGTGCATCATTGTGGACGTTCTGCCTCTTTTCCTATGCTTTCAATGCAATTCCAGTCTACCTCCTGAAATCGGTTTCCTGCAATTCTGCCCCGCTTTCAAGTCCTCTTGGCAGCCTTACTTCAGTATATCTTTGGACGATAGCTGTCATTTATACCTCTGCAGGTTTGTGAATTACAGTGCCCCTGAGCTCCTTTCTACAACTCGCTTTCTTGTGAGCTGGCCGCAACACCGCAGGATGGCTTCAGGCCCTAATCTGGTTCCGGCACGGCACGCTGAGCCTTTGGTTATTTCCTCTTCCTGGTGGGAAATGAGAGTTAAATTTGCCCGTCCAGACACCTCCAGCTAGTCTCTCATTGGTTCTCGCTATTCCTGTTCATCTTCCGCAGAAATTGCAAACTGGGCCAAACAGGAGGTTAAAGGGACTGACTCTCCAAGTCGGGAGAGTGTTAGTAAAGCGTCTGGAATGTTGCACCCGAGTACCAGGGTACGAAAACTGAGACATATTTGAACACGTCTCCCGATCACATGGTTGATCATACTCTAGGTTCCACATGCATGTTTTAGCTGAAGGAAGAATACCTTAAACCTGGGTAGTTGAAACCCGTGGAATGGGTACCATGCAATATGACTTCAAAGGGTCTTCATTTGCTCACCGAACCTCTCCAATCCTATCACTGCTGCGTTTATGTCCCTGTACACATGCTTGATTCTCTTTCGGAGACATAGCAATCCATAGGTTTTAAGATACTTAAGAGTCAGGTACATTCTTAGGCGTTTAATATGCGGTGTTGAGTCCATTTCGTTGAGCAAGGAGTAGCTCTTGTCTATTCCATATTTGGCTTAAGGAACTTTATCTGTGCTCATTTCAATCTCTGGTTTTATGCAGCACCCCAACTCACCTTTACCCTTAAACAAGCATAAGTTGGTTTTCTAAATTTGAGACCCTGTTCTGTTCTGTAATTCAGTTCCTGTGTAGCCAAGTTTACATTCCGTGTATTACTGATATCTTATGATGTTTCTTTTTCTGTGTGACTTATTTCAGTTAGAATCATCGTACCTGAATCCACTCATTGTGCTGCTACGGGCCTGATGACATAGATTTCACTGCTGAGTGATACTGCATTGTACGTAAGTACCACAAGTTCTTTATCCATTTTTCACTTTCTGTGATATTGAACTTGTACGGTAAACGAGGTTCTTGTAAACAGAGGCGTCCCAAACATTGGGGTGGCTGTGTCTTTTTGATTTTAATTTCCCTAAGCTATAGGACCATAAGTGGAAGTGGCCTAGGCTCTGTTGCTTTGTTTTTTAGATGTTTCAGGAAACACCATACACTTCTCCCGAGTGTCTGTTGGCAGTTTACATCCCGCCCATCAGCATAACAAGGCTCCCAGTTCTCCATGGCCTGTCCTGCCTTTCTGGATTTTACACTTTTTTCAGATGGCCCTTTTGACCGGGGGGAAGTGAGACTTCATTGTAGTGCAGATTTCCTTTGCAAGCTTGCTTGGTTGGCCAAAAAGGGCGTATGCGTTCTTTCCTGAATATATTCAGGAAAAAACGCATACGCCCTTTTTGGCCAAGTGCATCATTGTGGACGTTCTGCCTCTTTTCCTATGCTTTCAATGCAATTCCAGTCTACCTCCTGAAATCGGTTTCCTGCAATTCTGCCCCGCTTTCAAGTCCTCTTGGCAGCCTTACTTCAGTATATCTTTGGACGATAGTTGTCATTTATAACTCTGCAGGTTTGTGAATTACAGTGCCCCTGAGCTCCTTTCTTCAACTCGTTTTCTTGTGAGCTGGCCGCAACACCGCAGGATGGCTTCAGGCCCTAATCTGGTTCCGGCACGGCACGCTGAGCCTTTGGTTATTTCCTCTTCCTGGTGGGAAATGAGAGTTAAATTTGCCCGTCCAGACACCTCCAGCTAGTCTCTCATTGGTTCTCGCTATTCCTGTTCATCTTCCGCAGAAATTGCAAACTGGGCCAAACAGGAGGTTAAAGGGACTGACTCTCCAAGTCGGGAGAGTGTTAGTAAAGCGTCTGGAATGTTGCACCCGAGTACCAGGGTACGAAAACTGAGACATATTTGAACACGTCTCCCGATCACATGGTTGATCATACTCTAGGTTCCACATGCATGTTTTAGCTGAAGGAAGAATACCTTAAACCTGGGTAGTTGAAACCCGTGGAATGGGTACCATGCAATATGACTTCAAAGGGTCTTCATTTGCTCACCGAACCTCTCCAATCCTATCACTGCTGCGTTTATGTCCCTGTACACATGCTTGATTCTCTTTCGGAGACATAGCAATCCATAGGTTTTAAGATACTTAAGAGTCAGGTACATTCTTAGGCGTTTAATATGCGGTGTTGAGTCCATTTCGTTGAGCAAGGAGTAGCTCTTGTCTATTCCATATTTGGCTTAAGGAACTTTATCTGTGCTCATTTCAATCTCTGGTTTTATGCAGCACCCCAACTCACCTTTACCCTTAAACAAGCATAAGTTGGTTTTCTAAATTTGAGACCCTGTTCTGTTCTGTAATTCAGTTCCTGTGTAGCCAAGTTTACATTCCGTGTATTACTGATATCTTATGATGTTTCTGTTTCTGTGTGACTTATTTCAGTTAGAATCATCGTACCTGAATCCACTCATTGTGCTGCTACGGGCCTGATGACATAGATTTCACTGCTGAGTGATACTGCATTGTACGTAAGTACCACAAGTTCTTTATCCATTTTTCACTTTCTGTGATATTGAACTTGTATGGTAAACGAGGTTCTTGTAAACAGAGGCGTCCCAAACATTGGGGTGGCTGTGTCTTTTTGATTTTAATTTCCCTAAGCTATAGGACCATAAGTGGAAGTGCCCTAGGCTCTGTTGCTTTGTTTTTTAGATGTTTCAGGAAACACCATACACTTCTCCCGAGTGTCTGTTGGCAGTTTACATCCCGCCCATCAGCATAACAAGGCTCCCAGTTCTCCATGGCCTGTCCTGCCTTTCTGGATTTTACACTTTTTTCAGATGGCCCTTTTGACCGGGGGGAAGTGAGACTTCATTGTAGTGCAGATTTCCTTTGCAAGCTTGCTTGGTTGGCCAAAAAGGGCGTATGCGTTTTTTCCTGAATATATTCAGGAAAAAACGCATACGCCCTTTTTGGCCAAGTGCATCATTGTGGACGTTCTGCCTCTTTTCCTATGCTTTCAATGCAATTCCAGTCTACCTCCTGAAATCGGTTTCCTGCAATTCTGCCCCGCTTTCAAGTCCTCTTGGCAGCCTTACTTCAGTATATTTTTGGACGATAGCTGTCATTTATAACTCTGCAGGTTTGTGAATTACAGTGCCCCTGAGCTCCTTTCTTCAACTCGTTTTCTTGTGAGCTGGCCGCAACACCGCAGGATGGCTTCAGGCCCTAATCTGGTTCCGGCACGGCACGCTGAGCCTTTGGTTATTTCCTCTTCCTGGTGGGAAATGAGAGTTAAATTTGCCCGTCCAGACACCTCCAGCTAGTCTCTCATTGGTTCTCGCTATTCCTGTTCATCTTCCGCAGAAATTGCAAACTGGGCCAAACAGGAGGTTAAAGGGACTGACTCTCCAAGTCGGGAGAGTGTTAGTAAAGCGTCTGGAATGTTGCACCCGAGTACCAGGGTACGAAAACTGAGACATATTTGAACACGTCTCCCGATCACATGGTTGATCATACTCTAGGTTCCACATGCATGTTTTAGCTGAAGGAAGAATACCTTAAACCTGGGTAGTTGAAACCCGTGGAATGGGTACCATGCAATATGACTTCAAAGGGTCTTCATTTGCTCACCGAACCTCTCCAATCCTATCACTGCTGCGTTTATGTCCCTGTACACATGCTTGATTCTCTTTCGGAGACATAGCAATCCATAGGTTTTAAGATACTTAAGAGTCAGGTACATTATTAGGCGTTTAATATGCGGTGTTGAGTCCATTTCGTTGAGCAAGGAGTAGCTCTTGTCTATTCCATATTTGGCTTAAGGAACTTTATCTGTGCTCATTTCAATCTCTGGTTTTATGCAGCACCCCAACTCACCTTTACCCTTAAACAAGCATAAGTTGGTTTTCTAAATTTGAGACCCTGTTCTGTTCTGTAATTCAGTTCCTGTGTAGCCAAGTTTACATTCCGTGTATTACTGATATCTTATGATGTTTCTGTTTCTGTGTGACTTATTTCAGTTAGAATCATCGTACCTGAATCCACTCATTGTGCTGCTACGGGCCTGATGACATAGATTTCACTGCTGAGTGATACTGCATTGTACGTAAGTACCACAAGTTCTTTATCCATTTTTCACTTTCTGTGATATTGAACTTGTACGGTAAACGAGGTTCTTGTAAACAGAGGCGTCCCAAACATTGGGGTGGCTGTGTCTTTTTGATTTTAATTTCCCTAAGCTATAGGACCATAAGTGGAAGTGGCCTAGGCTCTGTTGCTTTGTTTTTTAGATGTTTCAGGAAACACCATACACTTCTCCCGAGTGTCTGTTGGCAGTTTACATCCCGCCCATCAGCATAACAAGGCTCCCAGTTCTCCATGGCCTGTCCTGCCTTTCTGGATTTTACACTTTTTTCAGATGGCCCTTTTGACCGGGGGGAAGTGAGACTTCATTGTAGTGCAGATTTCCTTTGCAAGCTTGCTTGGTTGGCCAAAAAGGGCGTATGCGTTTTTTCCTGAATATATTCAGGAAAAAACGCATACGCCCTTTTTGGCCAAGTGCATCATTGTGGACGTTCTGCCTCTTTTCCTATGCTTTCAATGCAATTCCAGTCTACCTCCTGAAATCGGTTTCCTGCAATTCTGCCCCGCTTTCAAGTCCTCTTGGCAGCCTTACTTCAGTATATTTTTGGACGATAGTTGTCATTTATAACTCTGCAGGTTTGTGAATTACAGTGCCCCTGAGCTCCTTTCTTCAACTCGTTTTCTTGTGAGCTGGCCGCAACACCGCAGGATGGCTTCAGGCCCTAATCTGGTTCCGGCACGGCACGCTGAGCCTTTGGTTATTTCCTCTTCCTGGTGGGAAATGAGAGTTAAATTTGCCCGTCCAGACACCTCCAGCTAGTCTCTCATTGGTTCTCGCTATTCCTGTTCATCTTCCGCAGAAATTGCAAACTGGGCCAAACAGGAGGTTAAAGGGACTGACTCTCCAAGTGGGGAGAGTGTTAGTAAAGCGTCTGGAATGTTGCACCCGAGTACCAGGGTACGAAAACTGAGACATATTTGAACACGTCTCCCGATCACATGGTTGATCATACTCTAGGTTCCACATGCATGTTTTAGCTGAAGGAAGAATACCTTAAACCTGGGTAGTTGAAACCCGTGGAATGGGTACCATGCAATATGACTTCAAAGGGTCTTCATTTGCTCACCGAACCTCTCCAATCCTATCACTGCTGCGTTTATGTCCCTGTACACATGCTTGATTCTCTTTCGGAGACATAGCAATCCATAGGTTTTAAGATACTTAAGAGTCAGGTACATTCTTAGGCGTTTAATATGCGGTGTTGAGTCCATTTCGTTGAGCAAGGAGTAGCTCTTGTCTATTCCATATTTGGCTTAAGGAACTTTATCTGTGCTCATTTCAATCTCTGGTTTTATGCAGCACCCCAACTCACC
The DNA here is from genome assembly GCF_963455315.2 of Globicephala melas. Lineage (NCBI taxonomy): Eukaryota > Metazoa > Chordata > Mammalia > Artiodactyla > Delphinidae > Globicephala > Globicephala melas. The sequence continues at coordinate 513,062 of NW_027207364.1, read as the reverse complement.
TTTACCCTTAAACAAGCATAAGTTGGTTTTCTAAATTTGAGACCCTGTTCTGTTCTGTAATTCAGTTCCTGTGTAGCCAAGTTTACATTCCGTGTATTACTGATATCTTATGATGTTTCTTTTTCTGTGTGACTTATTTCAGTTAGAATCATCGTACCTGAATCCACTCATTGTGCTGCTACGGGCCTGATGACATAGATTTCACTGCTGAGTGATACTGCATTGTACGTAAGTACCACAAGTTCTTTATCCATTTTTCACTTTCTGTGATATTGAACTTGTATGGTAAACGAGGTTCTTGTAAACAGAGGCGTCCCAAACATTGGGGTGGCTGTGTCTTTTTGATTTTAATTTCCCTAAGCTATAGGACCATAAGTGGAAGTGGCCTAGGCTCTGTTGCTTTGTTTTTTAGATGTTTCAGGAAACACCATACACTTCTCCCGAGTGTCTGTTGGCAGTTTACATCCCACCCATCAGCATAACAAGGCTCCCAGTTCTCCATGGCCTGTCCTGCCTTTCTGGATTTTACACTTTTTTCAGATGGCCCTTTTGACCGGGGGGAAGTGAGACTTCATTGTAGTGCAGATTTCCTTTGCAAGCTTGCTTGGTTGGCCAAAAAGGGCGTATGCGTTTTTTCCTGAATATATTCAGGAAAAAACGCATACGCCCTTTTTGGCCAAGTGCATCATTGTGGACGTTCTGCCTCTTTTCCTATGCTTTCAATGCAATTCCAGTCTACCTCCTGAAATCGGTTTCCTGCAATTCTGCCCCGCTTTCAAGTCCTCTTGGCAGCCTTACTTCAGTATATTTTTGGACGATAGCTGTCATTTATAACTCTGCAGGTTTGTGAATTACAGTGCCCCTGAGCTCCTTTCTTCAACTCGCTTTCTTGTGAGCTGGCCGCAACACCGCAGGATGGCTTCAGGCCCTAATCTGGTTCCGGCACGGCACGCTGAGCCTTTGGTTATTTCCTCTTCCTGGTGGTAAATGAGAGTTAAATTTGCCCGTCCAGACACCTCCAGCTAGTCTCTCATTGGTTCTCGCTATTCCTGTTCATCTTCCGCAGAAATTGCAAACTGGGCCAAACAGGAGGTTAAAGGGACTGACTCTCCAAGTCGGGAGAGTGTTAGTAAAGCGTCTGGAATGTTGCACCCGAGTACCAGGGTACGAAAACTGAGACATATTTGAACACGTCTCCCGATCACATGGTTGATCATACTCTAGGTTCCACATGCATGTTTTAGCTGAAGGAAGAATACCTTAAACCTGGGTAGTTGAAACCCGTGGAATGGGTACCATGCAATATGACTTCAAAGGGTCTTCATTTGCTCACCGAACCTCTCCAATCCTATCACTGCTGCGTTTATGTCCCTGTACACATGCTTGATTCTCTTTCGGAGACATAGCAATCCATAGGTTTTAAGATACTTAAGAGTCAGGTACATTCTTAGGCGTTTAATATGCGGTGTTGAGTCCATTTCGTTGAGCAAGGAGTAGCTCTTGTCTATTCCATATTTGGCTTAAGGAACTTTATCTGTGCTCATTTCAATCTCTGGTTTTATGCAGCACCCCAACTCACCTTTACCCTTAAACAAGCATAAGTTGGTTTTCTAAATTTGAGAACCTGTTCTGTTCTGTAATTCATTTCCTGTGTAGCCAAGTTTACATTCCGTGTATTACTGATATCTTATGATGTTTCTGTTTCTGTGTGACTTATTTCAGTTAGAATCATCGTACCTGAATCCACTCATTGTGCTGCTACGGGCCTGATGACATAGATTTCACTGCTGAGTGATACTGCATTGTACGTAAGTACCACAAGTTCTTTATCCATTTTTCACTTTCTGTGATATTGAACTTGTACGGTAAACGAGGTTCTTGTAAACAGAGGCGTCCCAAACATTGGGGTGGCTGTGTCTTTTTGATTTTAATTTCCCTAAGCTATAGGACCATAAGTGGAAGTGGCCTAGGCTCTGTTGCTTTGTTTTTTAGATGTTTCAGGAAACACCATACACTTCTCCCGAGTGTCTGTTGGCAGTTTACATCTCGCCCATCAGCATAACAAGGCTCCCAGTTCTCCATGGCCTGTCCTGCCTTTCTGGATTTTACACTTTTTTCAGATGGCCCTTTTGACCGGGGGGAAGTGAGACTTCATTGTAGTGCAGATTTCCTTTGCAAGCTTGCTTGGTTGGCCAAAAAGGGCGTATGCGTTTTTTCCTGAATATATTCAGGAAAAAACGCATACGCCCTTTTTGGCCAAGTGCATCATTGTGGACGTTCTGCCTCTTTTCCTATGCTTTCAATGCAATTCCAGTCTACCTCCTGAAATCGGTTTCCTGCAATTCTGCCCCGCTTTCAAGTCCTCTTGGCAGCCTTACTTCAGTATATTTTTGGACGATAGCTGTCATTTATAACTCTGCAGGTTTGTGAATTACAGTGCCCCTGAGCTCCTTTCTTCAACTCGCTTTCTTGTGAGCTGGCCGCAACACCGCAGGATGGCTTCAGGCCCTAATCTGGTTCCGGCACGGCACGCTGAGCCTTTGGTTATTTCCTCTTCCTGGTGGGAAATGAGAGTTAAATTTGCCCGTCCAGACACCTCCAGCTAGTCTCTCATTGGTTCTCGCTATTCCTGTTCATCTTCCGCAGAAATTGCAAACTGGGCCAAACAGGAGGTTAAAGGGACTGACTCTCCAAGTCGGGAGAGTGTTAGTAAAGCGTCTGGAATGTTGCACCCGAGTACCAGGGTACGAAAACTGAGACATATTTGAACACGTCTCCCGATCACATGGTTGATCATACTCTAGGTTCCACATGCATGTTTTAGCTGAAGGAAGAATACCTTAAACCTGGGTAGTTGAAACCCGTGGAATGGGTACCATGCAATATGACTTCAAAGGGTCTTCATTTGCTCACCGAACCTCTCCAATCCTATCACTGCTGCGTTTATGTCCCTGTACACATGCTTGATTCTCTTTCGGAGACATAGCAATCCATAGGTTTTAAGATACTTAAGAGTCAGGTACATTCTTAGGCGTTTAATATGCGGTGTTGAGTCCATTTCGTTGAGCAAGGAGTAGCTCTTGTCTATTCCATATTTGGCTTAAGGAACTTTATCTGTGCTCATTTCAATCTCTGGTTTTATGCAGCACCCCAACTCACCTTTACCCTTAAACAAGCATAAGTTGGTTTTCTAAATTTGAGACCCTGTTCTGTTCTGTAATTCAGTTCCTGTGTAGCCAAGTTTACATTCCGTGTATTACTGATATCTTATGATGTTTCTTTTTCTGTGTGACTTATTTCAGTTAGAATCATCGTACCTGAATCCACTCATTGTGCTGCTACGGGCCTGATGACATAGATTTCACTGCTGAGTGATACTGCATTGTACGTAAGTACCACAAGTTCTTTATCCATTTTTCACTTTCTGTGATATTGAACTTGTACGGTAAACGAGGTTCTTGTAAACAGAGGCGTCCCAAACATTGGGGTGGCTGTGTCTTTTTGATTTTAATTTCCCTAAGCTATAGGACCATAAGTGGAAGTGGCCTAGGCTCTGTTGCTTTGTTTTTTAGATGTTTCAGGAAACACCATACACTTCTCCCGAGTGTCTGTTGGCAGTTTACATCCCGCCCATCAGCATAACAAGGCTCCCAGTTCTCCATGGCCTGTCCTGCCTTTCTGGATTTTACACTTTTTTCAGATGGCCCTTTTGACCGGGGGGAAGTGAGACTTCATTGTAGTGCAGATTTCCTTTGCAAGCTTGCTTGGTTGGCCAAAAAGGGCGTATGCGTTTTTTCCTGAATATATTCAGGAAAAAACGCATACGCCCTTTTTGGCCAAGTGAATCATTGTGGACGTTCTGCCTCTTTTCCTATGCTTTCAATGCAATTCCAGTCTACCTCCTGAAATCGGTTTCCTGCAATTCTGCCCCGCTTTCAAGTCCTCTTGGCAGCCTTACTTCAGTATATTTTTGGACGATAGCTGTCATTTATACCTCTGCAGGTTTGTGAATTACAGTGCCCCTGAGCTCCTTTCTTCAACTCGCTTTCTTGTGAGCTGGCCGCAACACCGCAGGATGGCTTCAGGCCCTAATCTGGTTCCGGCACGGCACGCTGAGCCTTTGGTTATTTCCTCTTCCTGGTGGGAAATGAGAGTTAAATTTGCCCGTCCAGACACCTCCAGCTAGTCTCTCATTGGTTCTCGCTATTCCTGTTCATCTTCCGCAGAAATTGCAAACTGGGCCAAACAGGAGGTTAAAGGGACTGACTCTCCAAGTCGGGAGAGTGTTAGTAAAGCGTCTGGAATGTTGCACCCGAGTACCAGGGTACGAAAACTGAGACATATTTGAACACGTCTCCCGATCACATGGTTGATCATACTCTAGGTTCCACATGCATGTTTTAGCTGAAGGAAGAATACCTTAAACCTGGGTAGTTGAAACCCGTGGAATGGGTACCATGCAATATGACTTCAAAGGGTCTTCATTTGCTCACCGAACCTCTCCAATCCTATCACTGCTGCGTTTATGTCCCTGTACACATGCTTGATTCTCTTTCGGAGACATAGCAATCCATAGGTTTTAAGATACTTAAGAGTCAGGTACATTCTTAGGCGTTTAATATGCGGTGTTGAGTCCATTTCGTTGAGCAAGGAGTAGCTCTTGTCTATTCCATATTTGGCTTAAGGAACTTTATCTGTGCTCATTTCAATCTCTGGTTTTATGCAGCACCCCAACTCACCTTTACCCTTAAACAAGCATAAGTTGGTTTTCTAAATTTGAGACCCTGTTCTGTTCTGTAATTCAGTTCCTGTGTAGCCAAGTTTACATTCCATGTATTACTGATATCTTATGATGTTTCTTTTTCTGTGTGACTTATTTCAGTTAGAATCATCGTACCTGAATCCACTCATTGTGCTGCTACGGGCCTGATGACATAGATTTCACTGCTGAGTGATACTGCATTGTACGTAAGTACCACAAGTTCTTTATCCATTTTTCACTTTCTGTGATATTGAACTTGTACGGTAAACGAGGTTCTTGTAAACAGAGGCGTCCCAAACATTGGGGTGGCTGTGTCTTTTTGATTTTAATTTCCCTAAGCTATAGGACCATAAGTGGAAGTGGCCTAGGCTCTGTTGCTTTGTTTTTTAGATGTTTCAGGAAACACCATACACTTCTCCCGAGTGTCTGTTGGCAGTTTACATCCCGCCCATCAGCATAACAAGGCTCCCAGTTCTCCATGGCCTGTCCTGCCTTTCTGGATTTTACACTTTTTTCAGATGGCCCTTTTGACCGGGGGGAAGTGAGACTTCATTGTAGTGCAGATTTCCTTTGCAAGCTTGCTTGGTTGGCCAAAAAGGGCGTATGCGTTTTTTCCTGAATATATTCAGGAAAAAACGCATACGCCCTTTTTGGCCAAGTGCATCATTGTGGACGTTCTGCCTCTTTTCCTATGCTTTCAATGCAATTCCAGTCTACCTCCTGAAATCGGTTTCCTGCAATTCTGCCCCGCTTTCAAGTCCTCTTGGCAGCCTTACTTCAGTATATTTTTGGACGATAGCTGTCATTTATACCTCTGCAGGTTTGTGAATTACAGTGCCCCTGAGCTCCTTTCTTCAACTCGCTTTCTTGTGAGCTGGCCGCAACACCGCAGGATGGCTTCAGGCCCTAATCTGGTTCCGGCACGGCACGCTGAGCCTTTGGTTATTTCCTCTTCCTGGTGGGAAATGAGAGTTAAATTTGCCCGTCCAGACACCTCCAGCTAGTCTCTCATTGGTTCTCGCTATTCCTGTTCATCTTCCGCAGAAATTGCAAACTGGGCCAAACAGGAGGTTAAAGGGACTGACTCTCCAAGTCGGGAGAGTGTTAGTAAAGCGTCTGGAATGTTGCACCCGAGTACCAGGGTACGAAAACTGAGACATATTTGAACACGTCTCCCGATCACATGGTTGATCATACTCTAGGTTCCACATGCATGTTTTAGCTGAAGGAAGAATACCTTAAACCTGGGTAGTTGAAACCCGTGGAATGGGTACCATGCAATATGACTTCAAAGGGTCTTCATTTGCTCACCAAACCTCTCCAATCCTATCACTGCTGCGTTTATGTCCCTGTACACATGCTTGATTCTCTTTCGGAGACATAGCAATCCATAGGTTTTAAGATACTTAAGAGTCAGGTACATTCTTAGGCGTTTAATATGCGGTGTTGAGTCCATTTCGTTGAGCAAGGAGTAGCTCTTGTCTATTCCATATTTGGCTTAAGGAACTTTATCTGTGCTCATTTCAATCTCTGGTTTTATGCAGCACCCCAACTCACCTTTACCCTTAAACAAGCATAAGTTGGTTTTCTAAATTTGAGACCCTGTTCTGTTCTGTAATTCAGTTCCTGTGTAGCCAAGTTTACATTCCGTGTATTACTGATATCTTATGATGTTTCTTTTTCTGTGTGACTTATTTCAGTTAGAATCATCGTACCTGAATCCACTCATTGTGCTGCTACGGGCCTGATGACATAGATTTCACTGCTGAGTGATACTGCATTGTACGTAAGTACCACAAGTTCTTTATCCATTTTTCACTTTCTGTGATATTGAACTTGTACGGTAAACGAGGTTCTTGTAAACAGAGGCGTCCCAAACATTGGGGTGGCTGTGTCTTTTTGATTTTAATTTCCCTAAGCTATAGGACCATAAGTGGAAGTGGCCTAGGCTCTGTTGCTTTGTTTTTTAGATGTTTCAGGAAACACCATACACTTCTCCCGAGTGTCTGTTGGCAGTTTACATCCCGCCCATCAGCATAACAAGGCTCCCAGTTCTCCATGGCCTGTCCTGCCTTTCTGGATTTTACACTTTTTTCAGATGGCCCTTTTGACCGGGGGGAAGTGAGACTTCATTGTAGTGCAGATTTCCTTTGCAAGCTTGCTTGGTTGGCCAAAAAGGGCGTATGCGTTTTTTCCTGAATATATTCAGGAAAAAACGCATACGCCCTTTTTGGCCAAGTGCATCATTGTGGACGTTCTGCCTCTTTTCCTATGCTTTCAATGCAATTCCAGTCTACCTCCTGAAATCGGTTTCCTGCAATTCTGCCCCGCTTTCAAGTCCTCTTGGCAGCCTTACTTCAGTATATTTTTGGACGATAGCTGTCATTTATAACTCTGCAGGTTTGTGAATTACAGTGCCCCTGAGCTCCTTTCTTCAACTCGCTTTCTTGTGAGCTGGCCGCAACACCGCAGGATGGCTTCAGGCCCTAATCTGGTTCCGGCACGGCACGCTGAGCCTTTGGTTATTTCCTCTTCCTGGTGGGAAATGAGAGTTAAATTTGCCCGTCCAGACACCTCCAGCTAGTCTCTCATTGGTTCTCGCTATTCCTGTTCATCTTCCGCAGAAATTGCAAACTGGGCCAAACAGGAGGTTAAAGGGACTGACTCTCCAAGTCGGGAGAGTGTTAGTAAAGCGTCTGGAATGTTGCACCCGAGTACCAGGGTACGAAAACTGAGACATATTTGAACACGTCTCCCGATCACATGGTTGATCATACTCTAGGTTCCACATGCATGTTTTAGCTGAAGGAAGAATACCTTAAACCTGGGTAGTTGAAACCCGTGGAATGGGTACCATGCAATATGACTTCAAAGGGTCTTCATTTGCTCACCGAACCTCTCCAATCCTATCACTGCTGCGTTTATGTCCCTGTACACATGCTTGATTCTCTTTCGGAGACATAGCAATCCATAGGTTTTAAGATACTTAAGAGTCAGGTACATTCTTAGGCGTTTAATATGCGGTGTTGAGTCCATTTCGTTGAGCAAGGAGTAGCTCTTGTCTATTCCATATTTGGCTTAAGGAACTTTATCTGTGCTCATTTCAATCTCTGGTTTTATGCAGCACCCCAACTCACCTTTACCCTTAAACAAGCATAAGTTGGTTTTCTAAATTTGAGACCCTGTTCTGTTCTGTAATTCAGTTCCTGTGTAGCCAAGTTTACATTCCATGTATTACTGATATCTTATGATGTTTCTTTTTCTGTGTGACTTATTTCAGTTAGAATCATCGTACCTGAATCCACTCATTGTGCTGCTACGGGCCTGATGACATAGATTTCACTGCTGAGTGATACTGCATTGTACGTAAGTACCACAAGTTCTTTATCCATTTTTCACTTTCTGTGATATTGAACTTGTACGGTAAACGAGGTTCTTGTAAACAGAGGCGTCCCAAACATTGGGGTGGCTGTGTCTTTTTGATTTTAATTTCCCTAAGCTATAGGACCATAAGTGGAAGTGGCCTAGGCTCTGTTGCTTTGTTTTTTAGATGTTTCAGGAAACACCATACACTTCTCCCGAGTGTCTGTTGGCAGTTTACATCCCGCCCATCAGCATAACAAGGCTCCCAGTTCTCCATGGCCTGTCCTGCCTTTCTGGATTTTACACTTTTTTCAGATGGCCCTTTTGACCGGGGGGAAGTGAGACTTCATTGTAGTGCAGATTTCCTTTGCAAGCTTGCTTGGTTGGCCAAAAAGGGCGTATGCGTTTTTTCCTGAATATATTCAGGAAAAAACGCATACGCCCTTTTTGGCCAAGTGCATCATTGTGGACGTTCTGCCTCTTTTCCTATGCTTTCAATGCAATTCCAGTCTACCTCCTGAAATCGGTTTCCTGCAATTCTGCCCCGCTTTCAAGTCCTCTTGGCAGCCTTACTTCAGTATATTTTTGGACGATAGCTGTCATTTATACCTCTGCAGGTTTGTGAATTACAGTGCCCCTGAGCTCCTTTCTTCAACTCGCTTTCTTGTGAGCTGGCCGCAACACCGCAGGATGGCTTCAGGCCCTAATCTGGTTCCGGCACGGCACGCTGAGCCTTTGGTTATTTCCTCTTCCTGGTGGGAAATGAGAGTTAAATTTGCCCGTCCAGACACCTCCAGCTAGTCTCTCATTGGTTCTCGCTATTCCTGTTCATCTTCCGCAGAAATTGCAAACTGGGCCAAACAGGAGGTTAAAGGGACTGACTCTCCAAGTCGGGAGAGTGTTAGTAAAGCGTCTGGAATGTTGCACCCGAGTACCAGGGTACGAAAACTGAGACATATTTGAACACGTCTCCCGATCACATGGTTGATCATACTCTAGGTTCCACATGCATGTTTTAGCTGAAGGAAGAATACCTTAAACCTGGGTAGTTGAAACCCGTGGAATGGGTACCATGCAATATGACTTCAAAGGGTCTTCATTTGCTCACCAAACCTCTCCAATCCTATCACTGCTGCGTTTATGTCCCTGTACACATGCTTGATTCTCTTTCGGAGACATAGCAATCCATAGGTTTTAAGATACTTAAGAGTCAGGTACATTCTTAGGCGTTTAATATGCGGTGTTGAGTCCATTTCGTTGAGCAAGGAGTAGCTCTTGTCTATTCCATATTTGGCTTAAGGAACTTTATCTGTGCTCATTTCAATCTCTGGTTTTATGCAGCACCCCAACTCACCTTTACCCTTAAACAAGCATAAGTTGGTTTTCTAAATTTGAGACCCTGTTCTGTTCTGTAATTCAGTTCCTGTGTAGCCAAGTTTACATTCCGTGTATTACTGATATCTTATGATGTTTCTTTTTCTGTGTGACTTATTTCAGTTAGAATCATCGTACCTGAATCCACTCATTGTGCTGCTACGGGCCTGATGACATAGATTTCACTGCTGAGTGATACTGCATTGTACGTAAGTACCACAAGTTCTTTATCCATTTTTCACTTTCTGTGATATTGAACTTGTACGGTAAACGAGGTTCTTGTAAACAGAGGCGTCCCAAACATTGGGGTGGCTGTGTCTTTTTGATTTTAATTTCCCTAAGCTATAGGACCATAAGTGGAAGTGGCCTAGGCTCTGTTGCTTTGTTTTTTAGATGTTTCAGGAAACACCATACACTTCTCCCGAGTGTCTGTTGGCAGTTTACATCCCGCCCATCAGCATAACAAGGCTCCCAGTTCTCCATGGCCTGTCCTGCCTTTCTGGATTTTACACTTTTTTCAGATGGCCCTTTTGACCGGGGGGAAGTGAGACTTCATTGTAGTGCAGATTTCCTTTGCAAGCTTGCTTGGTTGGCCAAAAAGGGCGTATGCGTTTTTTCCTGAATATATTCAGGAAAAAACGCATACGCCCTTTTTGGCCAAGTGCATCATTGTGGACGTTCTGCCTCTTTTCCTATGCTTTCAATGCAATTCCAGTCTACCTCCTGAAATCGGTTTCCTGCAATTCTGCCCCGCTTTCAAGTCCTCTTGGCAGCCTTACTTCAGTATATTTTTGGACGATAGCTGTCATTTATAACTCTGCAGGTTTGTGAATTACAGTGCCCCTGAGCTCCTTTCTTCAACTCGCTTTCTTGTGAGCTGGCCGCAACACCGCAGGATGGCTTCAGGCCCTAATCTGGTTCCGGCACGGCACGCTGAGCCTTTGGTTATTTCCTCTTCCTGGTGGGAAATGAGAGTTAAATTTGCCCGTCCAGACACCTCCAGCTAGTCTCTCATTGGTTCTCGCTATTCCTGTTCATCTTCCGCAGAAATTGCAAACTGGGCCAAACAGGAGGTTAAAGGGACTGACTCTCCAAGTCGGGAGAGTGTTAGTAAAGCGTCTGGAATGTTGCACCCGAGTACCAGGGTACGAAAACTGAGACATATTTGAACACGTCTCCCGATCACATGGTTGATCATACTCTAGGTTCCACATGCATGTTTTAGCTGAAGGAAGAATACCTTAAACCTGGGTAGTTGAAACCCGTGGAATGGGTACCATGCAATATGACTTCAAAGGGTCTTCATTTGCTCACCGAACCTCTCCAATCCTATCACTGCTGCGTTTATGTCCCTGTACACATGCTTGATTCTCTTTCGGAGACATAGCAATCCATAGGTTTTAAGATACTTAAGAGTCAGGTACATTCTTAGGCGTTTAATATGCGGTGTTGAGTCCATTTCGTTGAGCAAGGAGTAGCTCTTGTCTATTCCATATTTGGCTTAAGGAACTTTATCTGTGCTCATTTCAATCTCTGGTTTTATGCAGCACCCCAACTCACCTTTACCCTTAAACAAGCATAAGTTGGTTTTCTAAATTTGAGACCCTGTTCTGTTCTGTAATTCAGTTCCTGTGTAGCCAAGTTTACATTCCGTGTATTACTGATATCTTATGATGTTTCTTTTTCTGTGTGACTTATTTCAGTTAGAATCATCGTACCTGAATCCACTCATTGTGCTGCTACGGGCCTGATGACATAGATTTCACTGCTGAGTGATACTGCATTGTACGTAAGTACCACAAGTTCTTTATCCATTTTTCACTTTCTGTGATATTGAACTTGTACGGTAAACGAGGTTCTTGTAAACAGAGGCGTCCCAAACATTGGGGTGGCTGTGTCTTTTTGATTTTAATTTCCCTAAGCTATAGGACCATAAGTGGAAGTGGCCTAGGCTCTGTTGCTTTGTTTTTTAGATGTTTCAGGAAACACCATACACTTCTCCCGAGTGTCTGTTGGCAGTTTACATCTCGCCCATCAGCATAACAAGGCTCCCAGTTCTCCATGGCCTGTCCTGCCTTTCTGGATTTTACACTTTTTTCAGATGGCCCTTTTGACCGGGGGGAAGTGAGACTTCATTGTAGTGCAGATTTCCTTTGCAAGCTTGCTTGGTTGGCCAAAAAGGGCGTATGCGTTTTTTCCTGAATATATTCAGGAAAAAACGCATACGCCCTTTTTGGCCAAGTGCATCATTGTGGACGTTCTGCCTCTTTTCCTATGCTTTCAATGCAATTCCAGTCTACCTCCTGAAATCGGTTTCCTGCAATTCTGCCCCGCTTTCAAGTCCTCTTGGCAGCCTTACTTCAGTATATCTTTGGACGATAGCTGTCATTTATAACTCTGCAGGTTTGTGAATTACAGTGCCCCTGAGCTCCTTTCTTCAACTCGCTTTCTTGTGAGCTGGCCGCAACACCGCAGGATGGCTTCAGGCCCTAATCTGGTTCCGGCACGGCACGCTGAGCCTTTGGTTATTTCCTCTTCCTGGTGGGAAATGAGAGTTAAATTTGCCCGTCCAGACACCTCCAGCTAGTCTCTCATTGGTTCTCGCTATTCCTGTTCATCTTCCGCAGAAATTGCAAACTGGGCCAAACAGGAGGTTAAAGGGACTGACTCTCCAAGTCGGGAGAGTGTTAGTAAAGCGTCTGGAATGTTGCACCCGAGTACCAGGGTACGAAAACTGAGACATATTTGAACACGTCTCCCGATCACATGGTTGATCATACTCTAGGTTCCACATGCATGTTTTAGCTGAAGGAAGAATACCTTAAACCTGGGTAGTTGAAACCCGTGGAATGGGTACCATGCAATATGACTTCAAAGGGTCTTCATTTGCTCACCGAACCTCTCCAATCCTATCACTGCTGCGTTTATGTCCCTGTACACATGCTTGATTCTCTTTCGGAGACATAGCAATCCATAGGTTTTAAGATACTTAAGAGTCAGGTACATTCTTAGGCGTTTAATATGCGGTGTTGAGTCCATTTCGTTGAGCAAGGAGTAGCTCTTGTCTATTCCATATTTGGCTTAAGGAACTTTATCTGTGCTCATTTCAATCTCTGGTTTTATGCAGCACCCCAACTCACCTTTACCCTTAAACAAGCATAAGTTGGTTTTCTAAATTTGAGACCCTGTTCTGTTCTGTAATTCAGTTCCTGTGTAGCCAAGTTTACATTCCGTGTATTACTGATATCTTATGATGTTTCTTTTTCTGTGTGACTTATTTCAGTTAGAATCATCGTACCTGAATCCACTCATTGTGCTGCTACGGGCCTGATGACATAGATTTCACTGCTGAGTGATACTGCATTGTACGTAAGTACCACAAGTTCTTTATCCATTTTTCACTTTCTGTGATATTGAACTTGTACGGTAAACGAGGTTCTTGTAAACAGAGGCGTCCCAAACATTGGGGTGGCTGTGTCTTTTTGATTTTAATTTCCCTAAGCTATAGGACCATAAGTGGAAGTGGCCTAGGCTCTGTTGCTTTGTTTTTTAGATGTTTCAGGAAACACCATACACTTCTCCCGAGTGTCTGTTGGCAGTTTACATCCCGCCCATCAGCATAACAAGGCTCCCAGTTCTCCATGGCCTGTCCTGCCTTTCTGGATTTTACACTTTTTTCAGATGGCCCTTTTGACCGGGGGGAAGTGAGACTTCATTGTAGTGCAGATTTCCTTTGCAAGCTTGCTTGGTTGGCCAAAAAGGGCGTATGCGTTTTTTCCTGAATATATTCAGGAAAAAACGCATACGCCCTTTTTGGCCAAGTGCATCATTGTGGACGTTCTGCCTCTTTTCCTATGCTTTCAATGCAATTCCAGTCTACCTCCTGAAATCGGTTTCCTGCAATTCTGCCCCGCTTTCAAGTCCTCTTGGCAGCCTTACTTCAGTATATCTTTGGACGATAGTTGTCATTTATAACTCTGCAGGTTTGTGAATTACAGTGCCCCTGAGCTCCTTTCTTCAACTCGTTTTCTTGTGAGCTGGCCGCAACACCGCAGGATGGCTTCAGGCCCTAATCTGGTTCCGGCACGGCACGCTGAGCCTTTGGTTATTTCCTCTTCCTGGTGGGAAATGAGAGTTAAATTTGCCCGTCCAGACACCTCCAGCTAGTCTCTCATTGGTTCTCGCTATTCCTGTTCATCTTCCGCAGAAATTGCAAACTGGGCCAAACAGGAGGTTAAAGGGACTGACTCTCCAAGTCGGGAGAGTGTTAGTAAAGCGTCTGGAATGTTGCACCCGAGTACCAGGGTACGAAAACTGAGACATATTTGAACACGTCTCCCGATCACATGGTTGATCATACTCTAGGTTCCACATGCATGTTTTAGCTGAAGGAAGAATACCTTAAACCTGGGTAGTTGAAACCCGTGGAATGGGTACCATGCAATATGACTTCAAAGGGTCTTCATTTGCTCACCGAACCTCTCCAATCCTATCACTGCTGCATTTATGTCCCTGTACACATGCTTGATTCTCTTTCGGAGACATAGCAATCCATAGGTTTTAAGATACTTAAGAGTCAGGTACATTCTTAGGCGTTTAATATGCGGTGTTGAGTCCATTTCGTTGAGCAAGGAGTAGCTCTTGTCTATTCCATATTTGGCTTAAGGAACTTTATCTGTGCTCATCTCAATCTCTGGTTTTATGCAGCACCCCAACTCACCTTTACCCTTAAACAAGCATAAGTTGGTTTTCTAAATTTGAGACCCTGTTCTGTTCTGTAATTCAGTTCCTGTGTAGCCAAGTTTACATTCCGTGTATTACTGATATCTTATGATGTTTCTGTTTCTGTGTGACTTATTTCAGTTAGAATCATCGTACCTGAATCCACTCATTGTGCTGCTACGGGCCTGATGACATAGATTTCACTGCTGAGCGATACTGCATTGTACGTAAGTACCACAAGTTCTTTATCCATTTTTCACTTTCTGTGATATTGAACTTGTACGGTAAACGAGGTTCTTGTAAACAGAGGCGTCCCAAACATTGGGGTGGCTGTGTCTTTTTGATTTTAATTTCCCTAAGCTATAGGACCATAAGTGGAAGTGCCCTAGGCTCTGTTGCTTTGTTTTTTAGATGTTTCAGGAAACACCATACACTTCTCCCGAGTGTCTGTTGGCAGTTTACATCCCGCCCATCAGCATAACAAGGCTCCCAGTTCTCCATGGCCTGTCCTGCCTTTCTGGATTTTACACTTTTTTCAGATGGCCCTTTTGACCGGGGGGAAGTGAGACTTCATTGTAGTGCAGATTTCCTTTGCAAGCTTGCTTGGTTGGCCAAAAAGGGCGTATGCGTTTTTTCCTGAATATATTCAGGAAAAAACGCATACGCCCTTTTTGGCCAAGTGCATCATTGTGGACGTTCTGCCTCTTTTCCTATGCTTTCAATGCAATTCCAGTCTACCTCCTGAAATCGGTTTCCTGCAATTCTGCCCCGCTTTCAAGTCCTCTTGGCAGCCTTACTTCAGTATATTTTTGGACGATAGCTGTCATTTATAACTCTGCAGGTTTGTGAATTACAGTGCCCCTGAGCTCCTTTCTTCAACTCGCTTTCTTGTGAGCTGGCCGCAACACCGCAGGATGGCTTCAGGCCCTAATCTGGTTCCGGCACGGCACGCTGAGCCTTTGGTTATTTCCTCTTCCTGGTGGGAAATGAGAGTTAAATTTGCCCGTCCAGACACCTCCAGCTAGTCTCTCATTGGTTCTCGCTATTCCTGTTCATCTTCCGCAGAAATTGCAAACTGGGCCAAACAGGAGGTTAAAGGGACTGACTCTCCAAGTCGGGAGAGTGTTAGTAAAGCGTCTGGAATGTTGCACCCGAGTACCAGGGTACGAAAACTGAGACATATTTGAACACGTCTCCCGATCACATGGTTGATCATACTCTAGGTTCCACATGCATGTTTTAGCTGAAGGAAGAATACCTTAAACCTGGGTAGTTGAAACCCGTGGAATGGGTACCATGCAATATGACTTCAAAGGGTCTTCATTTGCTCACCGAACCTCTCCAATCCTATCACTGCTGCGTTTATGTCCCTGTACACATGCTTGATTCTCTTTCGGAGACATAGCAATCCATAGGTTTTAAGATACTTAAGAGTCAGGTACATTCTTAGGCGTTTAATATGCGGTGTTGAGTCCATTTCGTTGAGCAAGGAGTAGCTCTTGTCTATTCCATATTTGGCTTAAGGAACTTTATCTGTGCTCATTTCAATCTCTGGTTTTATGCAGCACCCCAACTCACCTTTACCCTTAAACAAGCATAAGTTGGTTTTCTAAATTTGAGACCCTGTTCTGTTCTGTAATTCAGTTCCTGTGTAGCCAAGTTTACATTCCGTGTATTACTGATATCTTATGATGTTTCTTTTTCTGTGTGACTTATTTCAGTTAGAATCATCGTACCTGAATCCACTCATTGTGCTGCTACGGGCCTGATGACATAGATTTCACTGCTGAGTGATACTGCATTGTACGTAAGTACCACAAGTTCTTTATCCATTTTTCACTTTCTGTGATATTGAACTTGTACGGTAAACGAGGTTCTTGTAAACAGAGGCGTCCCAAACATTGGGGTGGCTGTGTCTTTTTGATTTTAATTTCCCTAAGCTATAGGACCATAAGTGGAAGTGCCCTAGGCTCTGTTGCTTTGTTTTTTAGATGTTTCAGGAAACACCATACACTTCTCCCGAGTGTCTGTTGGCAATTTACATCCCGCCCATCAGCATAACAAGGCTCCCAGTTCTCCATGGCCTGTCCTGCCTTTCTGGATTTTACACTTTTTTCAGATGGCCCTTTTGACCGGGGGGAAGTGAGACTTCATTGTAGTGCAGATTTCCTTTGCAAGCTTGCTTGGTTGGCCAAAAAGGGCGTATGCGTTTTTTCCTGAATATATTCAGGAAAAAACGCATACGCCCTTTTTGGCCAAGTGCATCATTGTGGACGTTCTGCCTCTTTTCCTATGCTTTCAATGCAATTCCAGTCTACCTCCTGAAATCGGTTTCCTGCAATTCTGCCCCGCTTTCAAGTCCTCTTGGCAGCCTTACTTCAGTATATTTTTGGACGATAGCTGTCATTTATACCTCTGCAGGTTTGTGAATTACAGTGCCCCTGAGCTCCTTTCTTCAACTCGCTTTCTTGTGAGCTGGCCGCAACACCGCAGGATGGCTTCAGGCCCTAATCTGGTTCCGGCACGGCACGCTGAGCCTTTGGTTATTTCCTCTTCCTGGTGGGAAATGAGAGTTAAATTTGCCCGTCCAGACACCTCCAGCTAGTCTCTCATTGGTTCTCGCTATTCCTGTTCATCTTCCGCAGAAATTGCAAACTGGGCCAAACAGGAGGTTAAAGGGACTGACTCTCCAAGTCGGGAGAGTGTTAGTAAAGCGTCTGGAATGTTGCACCCGAGTACCAGGGTACGAAAACTGAGACATATTTGAACACGTCTCCCGATCACATGGTTGATCATACTCTAGGTTCCACATGCATGTTTTAGCTGAAGGAAGAATACCTTAAACCTGGGTAGTTGAAACCCGTGGAATGGGTACCATGCAATATGACTTCAAAGGGTCTTCATTTGCTCACCGAACCTCTCCAATCCTATCACTGCTGCATTTATGTCCCTGTACACATGCTTGATTCTCTTTCGGAGACATAGCAATCCATAGGTTTTAAGATACTTAAGAGTCAGGTACATTCTTAGGCGTTTAATATGCGGTGTTGAGTCCATTTCGTTGAGCAAGGAGTAGCTCTTGTCTATTCCATATTTGGCTTAAGGAACTTTATCTGTGCTCATTTCAATCTCTGGTTTTATGCAGCACCCCAACTCACCTTTACCCTTAAACAAGCATAAGTTGGTTTTCTAAATTTGAGACCCTGTTCTGTTCTGTAATTCAGTTCCTGTGTAGCCAAGTTTACATTCCGTGTATTACTGATATCTTATGATGTTTCTTTTTCTGTGTGACTTATTTCAGTTAGAATCATCGTACCTGAATCCACTCATTGTGCTGCTACGGGCCTGATGACATAGATTTCACTGCTGAGTGATACTGCATTGTACGTAAGTACCACAAGTTCTTTATCCATTTTTCACTTTCTGTGATATTGAACTTGTACGGTAAACGAGGTTCTTGTAAACAGAGGCGTCCCAAACATTGGGGTGGCTGTGTCTTTTTGATTTTAATTTCCCTAATCTATAGGACCATAAGTGGAAGTGGCCTAGGCTCTGTTGCTTTGTTTTTTAGATGTTTCAGGAAACACCATACACTTCTCCCGAGTGTCTGTTGGCAGTTTACATCCCGCCCATCAGCATAACAAGGCTCCCAGTTCTCCATGGCCTGTCCTGCCTTTCTGGATTTTACACTTTTTTCAGATGGCCCTTTTGACCGGGGGGAAGTGAGACTTCATTGTAGTGCAGATTTCCTTTGCAAGCTTGCTTGGTTGGCCAAAAAGGGCGTATGCGTTTTTTCCTGAATATATTCAGGAAAAAACGCATACGCCCTTTTTGGCCAAGTGCATCATTGTGGACGTTCTGCCTCTTTTCCTATGCTTTCAATGCAATTCCAGTCTACCTCCTGAAATCGGTTTCCTGCAATTCTGCCCCGGTTTCAAGTCCTCTTGGCAGCCTTACTTCAGTATATCTTTGGACGATAGTTGTCATTTATAACTCTGCAGGTTTGTGAATTACAGTGCCCCTGAGCTCCTTTCTTCAACTCGTTTTCTTGTGAGCTGGCCGCAACACCGCAGGATGGCTTCAGGCCCTAATCTGGTTCCGGCACGGCACGCTGAGCCTTTGGTTATTTCCTCTTCCTGGTGGGAAATGAGAGTTAAATTTGCCCGTCCAGACACCTCCAGCTAGTCTCTCATTGGTTCTCGCTATTCCTGTTCATCTTCCGCAGAAATTGCAAACTGGGCCAAACAGGAGGTTAAAGGGACTGACTCTCCAAGTCGGGAGAGTGTTAGTAAAGCGTCTGGAATGTTGCACCCGAGTACCAGGGTACGAAAACTGAGACATATTTGAACACGTCTCCCGATCACATGGTTGATCATACTCTAGGTTCCACATGCATGTTTTAGCTGAAGGAAGAATACCTTAAACCTGGGTAGTTGAAACCCGTGGAATGGGTACCATGCAATATGACTTCAAAGGGTCTTCATTTGCTCACCGAACCTCTCCAATCCTATCACTGCTGCGTTTATGTCCCTGTACACATGCTTGATTCTCTTTCGGAGACATAGCAATCCATAGGTTTTAAGATACTTAAGAGTCAGGTACATTCTTAGGCGTTTAATATGCGGTGTTGAGTCCATTTCGTTGAGCAAGGAGTAGCTCTTGTCTATTCCATATTTGGCTTAAGGAACTTTATCTGTGCTCATTTCAATCTCTGGTTTTATGCAGCACCCCAACTCACCTTTACCCTTAAACAAGCATAAGTTGGTTTTCTAAATTTGAGACCCTGTTCTGTTCTGTAATTCAGTTCCTGTGTAGCCAAGTTTACATTCCGTGTATTACTGATATCTTATGATGTTTCTTTTTCTGTGTGACTTATTTCAGTTAGAATCATCGTACCTGAATCCACTCATTGTGCTGCTACGGGCCTGATGACATAGATTTCACTGCTGAGTGATACTGCATTGTACGTAAGTACCACAAGTTCTTTATCCATTTTTCACTTTCTGTGATATTGAACTTGTACGGTAAACGAGGTTCTTGTAAACAGAGGCGTCCCAAACATTGGGGTGGCTGTGTCTTTTTGATTTTAATTTCCCTAAGCTATAGGACCATAAGTGGAAGTGGCCTAGGCTCTGTTGCTTTGTTTTTTAGATGTTTCAGGAAACACCATACACTTCTCCCGAGTGTCTGTTGGCAGTTTACATCCCGCCCATCAGCATAACAAGGCTCCCAGTTCTCCATGGCCTGTCCTGCCTTTCTGGATTTTACACTTTTTTCAGATGGCCCTTTTGACCGGGGGGAAGTGAGACTTCATTGTAGTGCAGATTTCCTTTGCAAGCTTGCTTGGTTGGCCAAAAAGGGCGTATGCGTTTTTTCCTGAATATATTCAGGAAAAAACGCATACGCCCTTTTTGGCCAAGTGCATCATTGTGGACGTTCTGCCTCTTTTCCTATGCTTTCAATGCAATTCCAGTCTACCTCCTGAAATCGGTTTCCTGCAATTCTGCCCCGCTTTCAAGTCCTCTTGGCAGCCTTACTTCAGTATATCTTTGGACGATAGTTGTCATTTATAACTCTGCAGGTTTGTGAATTACAGTGCCCCTGAGCTCCTTTCTTCAACTCGTTTTCTTGTGAGCTGGCCGCAACACCGCAGGATGGCTTCAGGCCCTAATCTGGTTCCGGCACGGCACGCTGAGCCTTTGGTTATTTCCTCTTCCTGGTGGGAAATGAGAGTTAAATTTGCCCGTCCAGACACCTCCAGCTAGTCTCTCATTGGTTCTCGCTATTCCTGTTCATCTTCCGCAGAAATTTCAAACTGGGCCAAACAGGAGGTTAAAGGGACTGACTCTCCAAGTCGGGAGAGTGTTAGTAAAGCGTCTGGAATGTTACACCCGAGTACCAGGGTACGAAAACTGAGACATATTTGAACACGTCTCCCGATCACATGGTTGATCATACTCTAGGTTCCACATGCATGTTTTAGCTGAAGGAAGAATACCTTAAACCTGGGTAGTTGAAACCCGTGGAATGGGTACCATGCAATATGACTTCAAAGGGTCTTCATTTGCTCACCGAACCTCTCCAATCCTATCACTGCTGCGTTTATGTCCCTGTACACATGCTTGATTCTCTTTCAGAGACATAGCAATCCATAGGTTTTAAGATACTTAAGAGTCAGGTACATTCTTAGGCGTTTAATATGCGGTGTTGAGTCCATTTCGTTGAGCAAGGAGTAGCTCTTGTCTATTCCATATTTGGCTTAAGGAACTTTATCTGTGCTCATTTCAATCTCTGGTTTTATGCAGCACCCCAACTCACCTTTACCCTTAAACAAGCATAAGTTGGTTTTCTAAATTTGAGACCCTGTTCTGTTCTGTAATTCAGTTCCTGTGTAGCCAAGTTTACATTCCGTGTATTACTGATATCTTATGATGTTTCTTTTTCTGTGTGACTTATTTCAGTTAGAATCATCGTACCTGAATCCACTCATTGTGCTGCTACGGGCCTGATGACATAGATTTCACTGCTGAGTGATACTGCATTGTACGTAAGTACCACAAGTTCTTTATCCATTTTTCACTTTCTGTGATATTGAACTTGTATGGTAAACGAGGTTCTTGTAAACAGAGGCGTCCCAAACATTGGGGTGGCTGTGTCTTTTTGATTTTAATTTCCCTAAGCTATAGGACCATAAGTGGAAGTGGCCTAGGCTCTGTTGCTTTGTTTTTTAGATGTTTCAGGAAACACCATACACTTCTCCCGAGTGTCTGTTGGCAGTTTACATCCCGCCCATCAGCATAACAAGGCTCCCAGTTCTCCATGGCCTGTCCTGCCTTTCTGGATTTTACACTTTTTTCAGATGGCCCTTTTGACCGGGGGGAAGTGAGACTTCATTGTAGTGCAGATTTCCTTTGCAAGCTTGCTTGGTTGGCCAAAAAGGGCGTATGCGTTTTTTCCTGAATATATTCAGGAAAAAACGCATACGCCCTTTTTGGCCAAGTGCATCATTGTGGACGTTCTGCCTCTTTTCCTATGCTTTCAATGCAATTCCAGTCTACCTCCTGAAATCGGTTTCCTGCAATTCTGCCCCGCTTTCAAGTCCTCTTGGCAGCCTTACTTCAGTATATTTTTGGACGATAGTTGTCATTTATAACTCTGCAGGTTTGTGAATTACAGTGCCCCTGAGCTCCTTTCTTCAACTCGTTTTCTTGTGAGCTGGCCGCAACACCGCAGGATGGCTTCAGGCCCTAATCTGGTTCCGGCACGGCACGCTGAGCCTTTGGTTATTTCCTCTTCCTGGTGGGAAATGAGAGTTAAATTTGCCCGTCCAGACACCTCCAGCTAGTCTCTCATTGGTTCTCGCTATTCCTGTTCATCTTCCGCAGAAATTGCAAACTGGGCCAAACAGGAGGTTAAAGGGACTGACTCTCCAAGTCGGGAGAGTGTTAGTAAAGCGTCTGGAATGTTGCACCCGAGTACCAGGGTACGAAAACTGAGACATATTTGAACACGTCTCCCGATCACATGGTTGATCATACTCTAGGTTCCACATGCATGTTTTAGCTGAAGGAAGAATACCTTAAACCTGGGTAGTTGAAACCCGTGGAATGGGTACCATGCAATATGACTTCAAAGGGTCTTCATTTGCTCACCGAACCTCTCCAATCCTATCACTGCTGCGTTTATGTCCCTGTACACATGCTTGATTCTCTTTCGGAGACATAGCAATCCATAGGTTTTAAGATACTTAAGAGTCAGGTACATTCTTAGGCGTTTAATATGCGGTGTTGAGTCCATTTCGTTGAGCAAGGAGTAGCTCTTGTCTATTCCATATTTGGCTTAAGGAACTTTATCTGTGCTCATTTCAATCTCTGGTTTTATGCAGCACCCCAACTCACCTTTACCCTTAAACAAGCATAAGTTGGTTTTCTAAATTTGAGACCCTGTTCTGTTCTGTAATTCAGTTCCTGTGTAGCCAAGTTTACATTCCGTGTATTACTGATATCTTATGATGTTTCTTTTTCTGTGTGACTTATTTCAGTTAGAATCATCGTACCTGAATCCACTCATTGTGCTGCTATGGGCCTGATGACATAGATTTCACTGCTGAGTGATACTGCATTGTACGTAAGTACCACAAGTTCTTTATCCATTTTTCACTTTCTGTGATATTGAACTTGTACGGTAAACGAGGTTCTTGTAAACAGAGGCGTCCCAAACATTGGGGTGGCTGTGTCTTTTTGATTTTAATTTCCCTAAGCTATAGGACCATAAGTGGAAGTGCCCTAGGCTCTGTTGCTTTGTTTTTTAGATGTTTCAGGAAACACCATACACTTCTCCCGAGTGTCTGTTGGCAGTTTACATCCCGCCCATCAGCATAACAAGGCTCCCAGTTCTCCATGGCCTGTCCTGCCTTTCTGGATTTTACACTTTTTTCAGATGGCCCTTTTGACCGGGGGGAAGTGAGACTTCATTGTAGTGCAGATTTCCTTTGCAAGCTTGCTTGGTTGGCCAAAAAGGGCGTATGCGTTTTTTCCTGAATATATTCAGGAAAAAACGCATACGCCCTTTTTGGCCAAGTGCATCATTGTGGACGTTCTGCCTCTTTTCCTATGCTTTCAATGCAATTCCAGTCTACCTCCTGAAATCGGTTTCCTGCAATTCTGCCCCGCTTTCAAGTCCTCTTGGCAGCCTTACTTCAGTATATTTTTGGACGATAGTTGTCATTTATAACTCTGCAGGTTTGTGAATTACAGTGCCCCTGAGCTCCTTTCTTCAACTCGTTTTCTTGTGAGCTGGCCGCAACACCGCAGGATGGCTTCAGGCCCTAATCTGGTTCCGGCACGGCACGCTGAGCCTTTGGTTATTTCCTCTTCCTGGTGGGAAATGAGAGTTAAATTTGCCCGTCCAGACACCTCCAGCTAGTCTCTCATTGGTTCTCGCTATTCCTGTTCATCTTCCGCAGAAATTGCAAACTGGGCCAAACAGGAGGTTAAAGGGACTGACTCTCCAAGTCGGGAGAGTGTTAGTAAAGCGTCTGGAATGTTGCACCCGAGTACCAGGGTACGAAAACTGAGACATATTTGAACACGTCTCCTGATCACATGGTTGATCATACTCTAGGTTCCACATGCATGTTTTAGCTGAAGGAAGAATACCTTAAACCTGGGTAGTTGAAACCCGTGGAATGGGTACCATGCAATATGACTTCAAAGGGTCTTCATTTGCTCACCGAACCTCTCCAATCCTATCACTGCTGCGTTTATGTCCCTGTACACATGCTTGATTCTCTTTCGGAGACATAGCAATCCATAGGTTTTAAGATACTTAAGAGTCAGGTACATTCTTAGGCGTTTAATATGCGGTGTTGAGTCCATTTCGTTGAGCAAGGAGTAGCTCTTGTCTATTCCATATTTGGCTTAAGGAACTTTATCTGTGCTCATTTCAATCTCTGGTTTTATGCAGCACCCCAACTCACCTTTACCCTTAAACAAGCATAAGTTGGTTTTCTAAATTTGAGACCCTGTTCTGTTCTGTAATTCAGTTCCTGTGTAGCCAAGTTTACATTCCGTGTATTACTGATATCTTATGATGTTTCTTTTTCTGTGTGACTTATTTCAGTTAGAATCATCGTACCTGAATCCACTCATTGTGCTGCTACGGGCCTGATGACATAGATTTCACTGCTGAGTGATACTGCATTGTACGTAAGTACCACAAGTTCTTTATCCATTTTTCACTTTCTGTGATATTGAACTTGTACGGTAAACGAGGTTCTTGTAAACAGAGGCGTCCCAAACATTGGGGTGGCTGTGTCTTTTTGATTTTAATTTCCCTAAGCTATAGGACCATAAGTGGAAGTGCCCTAGGCTCTGTTGCTTTGTTTTTTAGATGTTTCAGGAAACACCATACACTTCTCCCGAGTGTCTGTTGGCAGTTTACATCCCGCCCATCAGCATAACAAGGCTCCCAGTTCTCCATGGCCTGTCCTGCCTTTCTGGATTTTACACTTTTTTCAGATGGCCCTTTTGACCGGGGGGAAGTGAGACTTCATTGTAGTGCAGATTTCCTTTGCAAGCTTGCTTGGTTGGCCAAAAAGGGCGTATGCGTTTTTTCCTGAATATATTCAGGAAAAAACGCATACGCCCTTTTTGGCCAAGTGCATCATTGTGGACGTTCTGCCTCTTTTCCTATGCTTTCAATGTAATTCCAGTCTACCTCCTGAAATCGGTTTCCTGCAATTCTGCCCCGCTTTCAAGTCCTCTTGGCAGCCTTACTTCAGTATATTTTTGGACGATAGCTGTCATTTATAACTCTGCAGGTTTGTGAATTACAGTGCCCCTGAGCTCCTTTCTTCAACTCGTTTTCTTGTGAGCTGGCCGCAACACCGCAGGATGGCTTCAGGCCCTAATCTGGTTCTGGCACGGCACGCTGAGCCTTTGGTTATTTCCTCTTCCTGGTGGGAAATGAGAGTTAAATTTGCCCGTCCAGACACCTCCAGCTAGTCTCTCATTGGTTCTCGCTATTCCTGTTCATCTTCCGCAGAAATTGCAAACTGGGCCAAACAGGAGGTTAAAGGGACTGACTCTCCAAGTCGGGAGAGTGTTAGTAAAGCATCTGGAATGTTGCACCCGAGTACCAGGGTACGAAAACTGAGACATATTTGAACACGTCTCCCGATCACATGGTTGATCATACTCTAGGTTCCACATGCATGTTTTAGCTGAAGGAAGAATACCTTAAACCTGGGTAGTTGAAACCCGTGGAATGGGTACCATGCAATATGACTTCAAAGGGTCTTCATTTGCTCACCGAACCTCTCCAATCCTATCACTGCTGCGTTTATGTCCCTGTACACATGCTTGATTCTCTTTCGGAGACATAGCAATCCATAGGTTTTAAGATACTTAAGAGTCAGGTACATTCTTAGGCGTTTAATATGCGGTGTTGAGTCCATTTCGTTGAGCAAGGAGTAGCTCTTGTCTATTCCATATTTGGCTTAAGGAACTTTATCTGTGCTCATTTCAATCTCTGGTTTTATGCAGCACCCCAACTCACCTTTACCCTTAAACAAGCATAAGTTGGTTTTCTAAATTTGAGACCCTGTTCTGTTCTGTAATTCAGTTCCTGTGTAGCCAAGTTTACATTCCGTGTATTACTGATATCTTATGATGTTTCTTTTTCTGTGTGACTTATTTCAGTTAGAATCATCGTACCTGAATCCACTCATTGTGCTGCTACGGTCCTGATGACATAGATTTCACTGCTGAGTGATACTGCATTGTACGTAAGTACCACAAGTTCTTTATCCATTTTTCACTTTCTGTGATATTGAACTTGTACGGTAAACGAGGTTCTTGTAAACAGAGGCGTCCCAAACATTGGGGTGGCTGTGTCTTTTTGATTTTAATTTCCCTAAGCTATAGGACCATAAGTGGAAGTGGCCTAGGCTCTGTTGCTTTGTTTTTTAGATGTTTCAGGAAACACCATACACTTCTCCCGAGTGTCTGTTGGCAGTTTACATCCCGCCCATCAGCATAACAAGGCTCCCAGTTCTCCATGGCCTGTCCTGCCTTTCTGGATTTTACACTTTTTTCAGATGGCCCTTTTGACCGGGGGGAAGTGAGACTTCATTGTAGTGCAGATTTCCTTTGCAAGCTTGCTTGGTTGGCCAAAAAGGGCGTATGCGTTTTTTCCTGAATATATTCAGGAAAAAACGCATACGCCCTTTTTGGCCAAGTGCATCATTGTGGACGTTCTGCCTCTTTTCCTATGCTTTCAATGCAATTCCAGTCTACCTCCTGAAATCGGTTTCCTGCAATTCTGCCCCGCTTTCAAGTCCTCTTGGCAGCCTTACTTCAGTATATTTTTGGACGATAGTTGTCATTTATAACTCTGCAGGTTTGTGAATTACAGTGCCCCTGAGCTCCTTTCTTCAACTCGTTTTCTTGTGAGCTGGCCGCAACACCGCAGGATGGCTTCAGGCCCTAATCTGGTTCCGGCACGGCACGCTGAGCCTTTGGTTATTTCCTCTTCCTGGTGGGAAATGAGAGTTAAATTTGCCCGTCCAGACACCTCCAGCTAGTCTCTCATTGGTTCTCGCTATTCCTGTTCATCTTCCGCAGAAATTGCAAACTGGGCCAAACAGGAGGTTAAAGGGACTGACTCTCCAAGTCGGGAGAGTGTTAGTAAAGCGTCTGGAATGTTGCACCCGAGTACCAGGGTACGAAAACTGAGACATATTTGAACACGTCTCCCGATCACATGGTTGATCATACTCTAGGTTCCACATGCATGTTTTAGCTGAAGGAAGAATACCTTAAACCTGGGTAGTTGAAACCCGTGGAATGGGTACCATGCAATATGACTTCAAAGGGTCTTCATTTGCTCACCGAACCTCTCCAATCCTATCACTGCTGCGTTTATGTCCCTGTACACATGCTTGATTCTCTTTCGGAGACATAGCAATCCATAGGTTTTAAGATACTTAAGAGTCAGGTACATTCTTAGGCGTTTAATATGCGGTGTTGAGTCCATTTCGTTGAGCAAGGAGTAGCTCTTGTCTATTCCATATTTGGCTTAAGGAACTTTATCTGTGCTCATTTCAATCTCTGGTTTTATGCAGCACCCCAACTCACCTTTACCCTTAAACAAGCATAAGTTGGTTTTCTAAATTTGAGACCCTGTTCTGTTCTGTAATTCAGTTCCTGTGTAGCCAAGTTTACATTCCGTGTATTACTGATATCTTATGATGTTTCTTTTTCTGTGTGACTTATTTCAGTTAGAATCATCGTACCTGAATCCACTCATTGTGCTGCTATGGGCCTGATGACATAGATTTCACTGCTGAGTGATACTGCATTGTACGTAAGTACCACAAGTTCTTTATCCATTTTTCACTTTCTGTGATATTGAACTTGTACGGTAAACGAGGTTCTTGTAAACAGAGGCGTCCCAAACATTGGGGTGGCTGTGTCTTTTTGATTTTAATTTCCCTAAGCTATAGGACCATAAGTGGAAGTGCCCTAGGCTCTGTTGCTTTGTTTTTTAGATGTTTCAGGAAACACCATACACTTCTCCCGAGTGTCTGTTGGCAGTTTACATCCCGCCCATCAGCATAACAAGGCTCCCAGTTCTCCATGGCCTGTCCTGCCTTTCTGGATTTTACACTTTTTTCAGATGGCCCTTTTGACCGGGGGGAAGTGAGACTTCATTGTAGTGCAGATTTCCTTTGCAAGCTTGCTTGGTTGGCCAAAAAGGGCGTATGCGTTTTTTCCTGAATATATTCAGGAAAAAACGCATACGCCCTTTTTGGCCAAGTGCATCATTGTGGACGTTCTGCCTCTTTTCCTATGCTTTCAATGCAATTCCAGTCTACCTCCTGAAATCGGTTTCCTGCAATTCTGCCCCGCTTTCAAGTCCTCTTGGCAGCCTTACTTCAGTATATTTTTGGACGATAGTTGTCATTTATAACTCTGCAGGTTTGTGAATTACAGTGCCCCTGAGCTCCTTTCTTCAACTCGTTTTCTTGTGAGCTGGCCGCAACACCGCAGGATGGCTTCAGGCCCTAATCTGGTTCCGGCACGGCACGCTGAGCCTTTGGTTATTTCCTCTTCCTGGTGGGAAATGAGAGTTAAATTTGCCCGTCCAGACACCTCCAGCTAGTCTCTCATTGGTTCTCGCTATTCCTGTTCATCTTCCGCAGAAATTGCAAACTGGGCCAAACAGGAGGTTAAAGGGACTGACTCTCCAAGTCGGGAGAGTGTTAGTAAAGCGTCTGGAATGTTGCACCCGAGTACCAGGGTACGAAAACTGAGACATATTTGAACACGTCTCCCGATCACATGGTTGATCATACTCTAGGTTCCACATGCATGTTTTAGCTGAAGGAAGAATACCTTAAACCTGGGTAGTTGAAACCCGTGGAATGGGTACCATGCAATATGACTTCAAAGGGTCTTCATTTGCTCACCGAACCTCTCCAATCCTATCACTGCTGCGTTTATGTCCCTGTACACATGCTTGATTCTCTTTCGGAGACATAGCAATCCATAGGTTTTAAGATACTTAAGAGTCAGGTACATTCTTAGGCGTTTAATATGCGGTGTTGAGTCCATTTCGTTGAGCAAGGAGTAGCTCTTGTCTATTCCATATTTGGCTTAAGGAACTTTATCTGTGCTCATTTCAATCTCTGGTTTTATGCAGCACCCCAACTCACCTTTACCCTTAAACAAGCATAAGTTGGTTTTCTAAATTTGAGACCCTGTTCTGTTCTGTAATTCAGTTCCTGTGTAGCCAAGTTTACATTCCGTGTATTACTGATATCTTATGATGTTTCTTTTTCTGTGTGACTTATTTCAGTTAGAATCATCGTACCTGAATCCACTCATTGTGCTGCTACGGGCCTGATGACATAGATTTCACTGCTGAGTGATACTGCATTGTACGTAAGTACCACAAGTTCTTTATCCATTTTTCACTTTCTGTGATATTGAACTTGTACGGTAAACGAGGTTCTTGTAAACAGAGGCGTCCCAAACATTGGGGTGGCTGTGTCTTTTTGATTTTAATTTCCCTAAGCTATAGGACCATAAGTGGAAGTGCCCTAGGCTCTGTTGCTTTGTTTTTTAGATGTTTCAGGAAACACCATACACTTCTCCCGAGTGTCTGTTGGCAGTTTACATCCCGCCCATCAGCATAACAAGGCTCCCAGTTCTCCATGGCCTGTCCTGCCTTTCTGGATTTTACACTTTTTTCAGATGGCCCTTTTGACCGGGGGGAAGTGAGACTTCATTGTAGTGCAGATTTCCTTTGCAAGCTTGCTTGGTTGGCCAAAAAGGGCGTATGCGTTTTTTCCTGAATATATTCAGGAAAAAACGCATACGCCCTTTTTGGCCAAGTGCATCATTGTGGACGTTCTGCCTCTTTTCCTATGCTTTCAATGCAATTCCAGTCTACCTCCTGAAATCGGTTTCCTGCAATTCTGCCCCGCTTTCAAGTCCTCTTGGCAGCCTTACTTCAGTATATTTTTGGACGATAGTTGTCATTTATAACTCTGCAGGTTTGTGAATTACAGTGCCCCTGAGCTCCTTTCTTCAACTCGTTTTCTTGTGAGCTGGCCGCAACACCGCAGGATGGCTTCAGGCCCTAATCTGGTTCCGGCACGGCACGCTGAGCCTTTGGTTATTTCCTCTTCCTGGTGGGAAATGAGAGTTAAATTTGCCCGTCCAGACACCTCCAGCTAGTCTCTCATTGGTTCTCGCTATTCCTGTTCATCTTCCGCAGAAATTGCAAACTGGGCCAAACAGGAGGTTAAAGGGACTGACTCTCCAAGTCGGGAGAGTGTTAGTAAAGCGTCTGGAATGTTGCACCCGAGTACCAGGGTACGAAAACTGAGACATATTTGAACACGTCTCCCGATCACATGGTTGATCATACTCTAGGTTCCACATGCATGTTTTAGCTGAAGGAAGAATACCTTAAACCTGGGTAGTTGAAACCCGTGGAATGGGTACCATGCAATATGACTTCAAAGGGTCTTCATTTGCTCACCGAACCTCTCCAATCCTATCACTGCTGCGTTTATGTCCCTGTACACATGCTTGATTCTCTTTCGGAGACATAGCAATCCATAGGTTTTAAGATACTTAAGAGTCAGGTACATTCTTAGGCGTTTAATATGCGGTGTTGAGTCCATTTCGTTGAGCAAGGAGTAGCTCTTGTCTATTCCATATTTGGCTTAAGGAACTTTATCTGTGCTCATTTCAATCTCTGGTTTTATGCAGCACCCCAACTCACCTTTACCCTTAAACAAGCATAAGTTGGTTTTCTAAATTTGAGACCCTGTTCTGTTCTGTAATTCAGTTCCTGTGTAGCCAAGTTTACATTCCGTGTATTACTGATATCTTATGATGTTTCTTTTTCTGTGTGACTTATTTCAGTTAGAATCATCGTACCTGAATCCACTCATTGTGCTGCTATGGGCCTGATGACATAGATTTCACTGCTGAGTGATACTGCATTGTACGTAAGTACCACAAGTTCTTTATCCATTTTTCACTTTCTGTGATATTGAACTTGTACGGTAAACGAGGTTCTTGTAAACAGAGGCGTCCCAAACATTGGGGTGGCTGTGTCTTTTTGATTTTAATTTCCCTAAGCTATAGGACCATAAGTGGAAGTGGCCTAGGCTCTGTTGCTTTGTTTTTTAGATGTTTCAGGAAACACCATACACTTCTCCCGAGTGTCTGTTGGCAGTTTACATCCCGCCCATCAGCATAACAAGGCTCCCAGTTCTCCATGGCCTGTCCTGCCTTTCTGGATTTTACACTTTTTTCAGATGGCCCTTTTGACCGGGGGGAAGTGAGACTTCATTGTAGTGCAGATTTCCTTTGCAAGCTTGCTTGGTTGGCCAAAAAGGGCGTATGCGTTTTTTCCTGAATATATTCAGGAAAAAACGCATACGCCCTTTTTGGCCAAGTGCATCATTGTGGACGTTCTGCCTCTTTTCCTATGCTTTCAATGCAATTCCAGTCTACCTCCTGAAATCGGTTTCCTGCAATTCTGCCCCGCTTTCAAGTCCTCTTGGCAGCCTTACTTCAGTATATTTTTGGACGATAGTTGTCATTTATAACTCTGCAGGTTTGTGAATTACAGTGCCCCTGAGCTCCTTTCTTCAACTCGTTTTCTTGTGAGCTGGCCGCAACACCGCAGGATGGCTTCAGGCCCTAATCTGGTTCCGGCACGGCACGCTGAGCCTTTGGTTATTTCCTCTTCCTGGTGGGAAATGAGAGTTAAATTTGCCCGTCCAGACACCTCCAGCTAGTCTCTCATTGGTTCTCGCTATTCCTGTTCATCTTCCGCAGAAATTGCAAACTGGGCCAAACAGGAGGTTAAAGGGACTGACTCTCCAAGTCGGGAGAGTGTTAGTAAAGCGTCTGGAATGTTGCACCCGAGTACCAGGGTACGAAAACTGAGACATATTTGAACACGTCTCCCGATCACATGGTTGATCATACTCTAGGTTCCACATGCATGTTTTAGCTGAAGGAAGAATACCTTAAACCTGGGTAGTTGAAACCCGTGGAATGGGTACCATGCAATATGACTTCAAAGGGTCTTCATTTGCTCACCGAACCTCTCCAATCCTATCACTGCTGCGTTTATGTCCCTGTACACATGCTTGATTCTCTTTCGGAGACATAGCAATCCATAGGTTTTAAGATACTTAAGAGTCAGGTACATTCTTAGGCGTTTAATATGCGGTGTTGAGTCCATTTCGTTGAGCAAGGAGTAGCTCTTGTCTATTCCATATTTGGCTTAAGGAACTTTATCTGTGCTCATTTCAATCTCTGGTTTTATGCAGCACCCCAACTCACCTTTACCCTTAAACAAGCATAAGTTGGTTTTCTAAATTTGAGACCCTGTTCTGTTCTGTAATTCAGTTCCTGTGTAGCCAAGTTTACATTCCGTGTATTACTGATATCTTATGATGTTTCTTTTTCTGTGTGACTTATTTCAGTTAGAATCATCGTACCTGAATCCACTCATTGTGCTGCTACGGGCCTGATGACATAGATTTCACTGCTGAGTGATACTGCATTGTACGTAAGTACCACAAGTTCTTTATCCATTTTTCACTTTCTGTGATATTGAACTTGTACGGTAAACGAGGTTCTTGTAAACAGAGGCGTCCCAAACATTGGGGTGGCTGTGTCTTTTTGATTTTAATTTCCCTAAGCTATAGGACCATAAGTGGAAGTGCCCTAGGCTCTGTTGCTTTGTTTTTTAGATGTTTCAGGAAACACCATACACTTCTCCCGAGTGTCTGTTGGCAGTTTACATCCCGCCCATCAGCATAACAAGGCTCCCAGTTCTCCATGGCCTGTCCTGCCTTTCTGGATTTTACACTTTTTTCAGATGGCCCTTTTGACCGGGGGGAAGTGAGACTTCATTGTAGTGCAGATTTCCTTTGCAAGCTTGCTTGGTTGGCCAAAAAGGGCGTATGCGTTTTTTCCTGAATATATTCAGGAAAAAACGCATACGCCCTTTTTGGCCAAGTGCATCATTGTGGACGTTCTGCCTCTTTTCCTATGCTTTCAATGTAATTCCAGTCTACCTCCTGAAATCGGTTTCCTGCAATTCTGCCCCGCTTTCAAGTCCTCTTGGCAGCCTTACTTCAGTATATTTTTGGACGATAGCTGTCATTTATAACTCTGCAGGTTTGTGAATTACAGTGCCCCTGAGCTCCTTTCTTCAACTCGTTTTCTTGTGAGCTGGCCGCAACACCGCAGGATGGCTTCAGGCCCTAATCTGGTTCTGGCACGGCACGCTGAGCCTTTGGTTATTTCCTCTTCCTGGTGGGAAATGAGAGTTAAATTTGCCCGTCCAGACACCTCCAGCTAGTCTCTCATTGGTTCTCGCTATTCCTGTTCATCTTCCGCAGAAATTGCAAACTGGGCCAAACAGGAGGTTAAAGGGACTGACTCTCCAAGTCGGGAGAGTGTTAGTAAAGCATCTGGAATGTTGCACCCGAGTACCAGGGTACGAAAACTGAGACATATTTGAACACGTCTCCCGATCACATGGTTGATCATACTCTAGGTTCCACATGCATGTTTTAGCTGAAGGAAGAATACCTTAAACCTGGGTAGTTGAAACCCGTGGAATGGGTACCATGCAATATGACTTCAAAGGGTCTTCATTTGCTCACCGAACCTCTCCAATCCTATCACTGCTGCGTTTATGTCCCTGTACACATGCTTGATTCTCTTTCGGAGACATAGCAATCCATAGGTTTTAAGATACTTAAGAGTCAGGTACATTCTTAGGCGTTTAATATGCGGTGTTGAGTCCATTTCGTTGAGCAAGGAGTAGCTCTTGTCTATTCCATATTTGGCTTAAGGAACTTTATCTGTGCTCATTTCAATCTCTGGTTTTATGCAGCACCCCAACTCACCTTTACCCTTAAACAAGCATAAGTTGGTTTTCTAAATTTGAGACCCTGTTCTGTTCTGTAATTCAGTTCCTGTGTAGCCAAGTTTACATTCCGTGTATTACTGATATCTTATGATGTTTCTTTTTCTGTGTGACTTATTTCAGTTAGAATCATCGTACCTGAATCCACTCATTGTGCTGCTACGGGCCTGATGACATAGATTTCACTGCTGAGTGATACTGCATTGTACGTAAGTACCACAAGTTCTTTATCCATTTTTCACTTTCTGTGATATTGAACTTGTACGGTAAACGAGGTTCTTGTAAACAGAGGCGTCCCAAACATTGGGGTGGCTGTGTCTTTTTGATTTTAATTTCCCTAAGCTATAGGACCATAAGTGGAAGTACCCTAGGCTCTGTTGCTTTGTTTTTTAGATGTTTCAGGAAACACCATACACTTCTCCCGAGTGTCTGTTGGCAGTTTACATCCCGCCCATCAGCATAACAAGGCTCCCAGTTCTCCATGGCCTGTCCTGCCTTTCTGGATTTTACACTTTTTTCAGATGGCCCTTTTGACCGGGGGGAAGTGAGACTTCATTGTAGTGCAGATTTCCTTTGCAAGCTTGCTTGGTTGGCCAAAAAGGGCGTATGCGTTTTTTCCTGAATATATTCAGGAAAAAACGCATACGCCCTTTTTGGCCAAGTGCATCATTGTGGACGTTCTGCCTCTTTTCCTATGCTTTCAATGCAATTCCAGTCTACCTCCTGAAATCGGTTTCCTGCAATTCTGCCCCGCTTTCAAGTCCTCTTGGCAGCCTTACTTCAGTATATCTTTGGACGATAGTTGTCATTTATAACTCTGCAGGTTTGTGAATTACAGTGCCCCTGAGCTCCTTTCTTCAACTCGTTTTCTTGTGAGCTGGCCGCAACACCGCAGGATGGCTTCAGGCCCTAATCTGGTTCCGGCACGGCACGCTGAGCCTTTGGTTCTTTCCTCTTCCTGGTGGGAAATGAGAGTTAAATTTGCCCGTCCAGACACCTCCAGCTAGTCTCTCATTGGTTCTCGCTATTCCTGTTCATCTTCCGCAGAAATTGCAAACTGGGCCAAACAGGAGGTTAAAGGGACTGACTCTCCAAGTCGGGAGAGTGTTAGTAAAGCGTCTGGAATGTTGCACCCGAGTACCAGGGTACGAAAACTGAGACATATTTGAACACGTCTCCCGATCACATGGTTGATCATACTCTAGGTTCCACATGCATGTTTTAGCTGAAGGAAGAATACCTTAAACCTGGGTAGTTGAAACCCGTGGAATGGGTACCATGCAATATGACTTCAAAGGGTCTTCATTTGCTCACCGAACCTCTCCAATCCTATCACTGCTGCGTTTATGTCCCTGTACACATGCTTGATTCTCTTTCGGAGACATAGCAATCCATAGGTTTTAAGATACTTAAGAGTCAGGTACATTCTTAGGCGTTTAATATGCGGTGTTGAGTCCATTTCGTTGAGCAAGGAGTAGCTCTTGTCTATTCCATATTTGGCTTAAGGAACTTTATCTGTGCTCATTTCAATCTCTGGTTTTATGCAGCACCCCAACTCACCTTTACCCTTAAACAAGCATAAGTTGGTTTTCTAAATTTGAGACCCTGTTCTGTTCTGTAATTCAGTTCCTGTGTAGCCAAGTTTACATTCCGTGTATTACTGATATCTTATGATGTTTCTTTTTCTGTGTGACTTATTTCAGTTAGAATCATCGTACCTGAATCCACTCATTGTGCTGCTACGGGCCTGATGACATAGATTTCACTGCTGAGTGATACTGCATTGTACGTAAGTACCACAAGTTCTTTATCCATTTTTCACTTTCTGTGATATTGAACTTGTACGGTAAACGAGGTTCTTGTAAACAGAGGCGTCCCAAACATTGGGGTGGCTGTGTCTTTTTGATTTTAATTTCCCTAAGCTATAGGACCATAAGTGGAAGTGGCCTAGGCTCTGTTGCTTTGTTTTTTAGATGTTTCAGGAAACACCATACACTTCTCCCGAGTGTCTGTTGGCAGTTTACATCCCGCCCATCAGCATAACAAGGCTCCCAGTTCTCCATGGCCTGTCCTGCCTTTCTGGATTTTACACTTTTTTCAGATGGCCCTTTTGACCGGGGGGAAGTGAGACTTCATTGTAGTGCAGATTTCCTTTGCAAGCTTGCTTGGTTGGCCAAAAAGGGCGTATGCGTTCTTTCCTGAATATATTCAGGAAAAAACGCATACGCCCTTTTTGGCCAAGTGCATCATTGTGGACGTTCTGCCTCTTTTCCTATGCTTTCAATGTAATTCCAGTCTACCTCCTGAAATCGGTTTCCTGCAATTCTGCCCCGCTTTCAAGTCCTCTTGGCAGCCTTACTTCAGTATATTTTTGGACGATAGCTGTCATTTATAACTCTGCAGGTTTGTGAATTACAGTGCCCCTGAGCTCCTTTCTTCAACTCGTTTTCTTGTGAGCTGGCCGCAACACCGCAGGATGGCTTCAGGCCCTAATCTGGTTCCGGCACGGCACGCTGAGCCTTTGGTTATTTCCTCTTCCTGGTGGGAAATGAGAGTTAAATTTGCCCGTCCAGACACCTCCAGCTAGTCTCTCATTGGTTCTCGCTATTCCTGTTCATCTTCCGCAGAAATTGCAAACTGGGCCAAACAGGAGGTTAAAGGGACTGACTCTCCAAGTCGGGAGAGTGTTAGTAAAGCGTCTGGAATGTTGCACCCGAGTACCAGGGTACGAAAACTGAGACATATTTGAACACGTCTCCCGATCACATGGTTGATCATACTCTAGGTTCCACATGCATGTTTTAGCTGAAGGAAGAATACCTTAAACCTGGGTAGTTGAAACCCGTGGAATGGGTACCATGCAATATGACTTCAAAGGGTCTTCATTTGCTCACCGAACCTCTCCAATCCTATCACTGCTGCGTTTATGTCCCTGTACACATGCTTGATTCTCTTTCGGAGACATAGCAATCCATAGGTTTTAAGATACTTAAGAGTCAGGTACATTCTTAGGCGTTTAATATGCGGTGTTGAGTCCATTTCGTTGAGCAAGGAGTAGCTCTTGTCTATTCCATATTTGGCTTAAGGAACTTTATCTGTGCTCATTTCAATCTCTGGTTTTATGCAGCACCCCAACTCACCTTTACCCTTAAACAAGCATAAGTTGGTTTTCTAAATTTGAGACCCTGTTCTGTTCTGTAATTCAGTTCCTGTGTAGCCAAGTTTACATTCCGTGTATTACTGATATCTTATGATGTTTCTTTTTCTGTGTGACTTATTTCAGTTAGAATCATCGTACCTGAATCCACTCATTGTGCTGCTACGGGCCTGATGACATAGATTTCACTGCTGAGTGATACTGCATTGTACGTAAGTACCACAAGTTCTTTATCCATTTTTCACTTTCTGTGATATTGAACTTGTACGGTAAACGAGGTTCTTGTAAACAGAGGCGTCCCAAACATTGGGGTGGCTGTGTCTTTTTGATTTTAATTTCCCTAAGCTATAGGACCATAAGTGGAAGTGGCCTAGGCTCTGTTGCTTTGTTTTTTAGATGTTTCAGGAAACACCATACACTTCTCCCGAGTGTCTGTTGGCAGTTTACATCCCGCCCATCAGCATAACAAGGCTCCCAGTTCTCCATGGCCTGTCCTGCCTTTCTGGATTTTACACTTTTTTCAGATGGCCCTTTTGACCGGGGGGAAGTGAGACTTCATTGTAGTGCAGATTTCCTTTGCAAGCTTGCTTGGTTGGCCAAAAAGGGCGTATGCGTTTTTTCCTGAATATATTCAGGAAAAAACGCATACGCCCTTTTTGGCCAAGTGCATCATTGTGGACGTTCTGCCTCTTTTCCTATGCTTTCAATGCAATTCCAGTGTACCTCCTGAAATCGGTTTCCTGCAATTCTGCCCCGCTTTCAAGTCCTCTTGGCAGCCTTACTTCAGTATATTTTTGGACGATAGCTGTCATTTATAACTCTGCAGGTTTGTGAAATACAGTGCCCCTGAGCTCCTTTCTTCAACTCGTTTTCTTTTGACCTGGCCGCAACACCGCAGGATGGCTTCAGGCCCTAATCTGGTTCCGGCACGGCACGCTGAGCCTTTGGTTATTTCCTCTTCCTGGTGGGAAATGAGAGTTAAATTTGCCCGTCCAGACACCTCCAGCTAGTCTCTCATTGGTTCTCGCTATTCCTGTTCATCTTCCGCAGAAATTGCAAACTGGGCCAAACAGGAGGTTAAAGGGACTGACTCTCCAAGTGGGGAGAGTGTTAGTAAAGCGTCTGGAATGTTGCACCCGAGTACCAGGGTACGAAAACTGAGACATATTTGAACACGTCTCCCGATCACATGGTTGATCATACTCTAGGTTCCACATGCATGTTTTAGCTGAAGGAAGAATACCTTAAACCTGGGTAGTTGAAACCCGTGGAATGGGTACCATGCAATATGACTTCAAAGGCTCTTCATTTGCTCACCGAACCTCTCCAATCCTATCACTGCTGCGTTTATGTCCCTGTACACATGCTTGATTCTCTTTCGGAGACATAGCAATCCATACGTTTTAAGATACTTAAGAGTCAGGTACATTCTTAGGCGTTTAATATGCGGTGTTGAGTCCATTTCGTTGAGCAAGGAGTAGCTCTTGTCTATTCCATATTTGGCTTAAGGAACTTTATCTGTGCTCATTTCAATCTCTGGTTTTATGCAGCACCCCAACTCACCTTTACCCTTAAACAAGCATAAGTTGGTTTTCTAAATTTGAGACCCTGTTCTGTTCTGTAATTCAGTTCCTGTGTAGCCAAGTTTACATTCCGTGTATTACTGATATCTTATGATGTTTCTTTTTCTGTGTGACTTATTTCAGTTAGAATCATCGTACCTGAATCCACTCATTGTGCTGCTACGGGCCTGATGACATAGATTTCACTGCTGAGTGATACTGCATTGTACGTAAGTACCACAAGTTCTTTATCCATTTTTCACTTTCTGTGATATTGAACTTGTACGGTAAATGAGGTTCTTGTAAACAGAGGCGTCCCAAACATTGGGGTGGCTGTGTCTTTTTGATTTTAATTTCCCTAAGCTATAGGACCATAAGTGGAAGTGCCCTAGGCTCTGTTGCTTTGTTTTTTAGATGTTTCAGGAAACACCATACACTTCTCCCGAGTGTCTGTTGGCAGTTTACATCCCGCCCATCAGCATAACAAGGCTCCCAGTTCTCCATGGCCTGTCCTGCCTTTCTGGATTTTACACTTTTTTCAGATGGCCCTTTTGACCGGGGGGAAGTGAGACTTCATTGTAGTGCAGATTTCCTTTGCAAGCTTGCTTGGTTGGCCAAAAAGGGCGTATGCGTTTTTTCCTGAATATATTCAGGAAAAAACGCATACGCCCTTTTTGGCCAAGTGCATCATTGTGGACGTTCTGCCTCTTTTCCTATGCTTTCAATGCAATTCCAGTCTACCTCCTGAAATCGGTTTCCTGCAATTCTGCCCCGCTTTCAAGTCCTCTTGGCAGCCTTACTTCAGTATATTTTTGGACGATAGCTGTCATTTATAACTCTGCAGGTTTGTGAATTACAGTGCCCCTGAGCTCCTTTCTTCAACTCGTTTTCTTGTGAGCTGGCCGCAACACCGCAGGATGGCTTCAGGCCCTAATCTGGTTCCGGCACGGCACGCTGAGCCTTTGGTTATTTCCTCTTCCTGGTGGGAAATGAGAGTTAAATTTGCCCGTCCAGACACCTCCAGCTAGTCTCTCATTGGTTCTCGCTATTCCTGTTCATCTTCCGCAGAAATTGCAAACTGGGCCAAACAGGAGGTTAAAGGGACTGACTCTCCAAGTGGGGAGAGTGTTAGTAAAGCGTCTGGAATGTTGCACCCGAGTACCAGGGTACGAAAACTGAGACATATTTGAACACGTCTCCCGATCACATGGTTGATCATACTCTAGGTTCCACATGCATGTTTTAGCTGAAGGAAGAATACCTTAAACCTGGGTAGTTGAAACCCGTGGAATGGGTACCATGCAATATGACTTCAAAGGGTCTTCATTTGCTCACCGAACCTCTCCAATCCTATCACTGCTGCGTTTATGTCCCTGTACACATGCTTGATTCTCTTTCGGAGACATAGCAATCCATAGGTTTTAAGATACTTAAGAGTCAGGTACATTCTTAGGCGTTTAATATGCGGTGTTGAGTCCATTTCGTTGAGCAAGGAGTAGCTCTTGTCTATTCCATATTTGGCTTAAGGAACTTTATCTGTGCTCATTTCAATCTCTGGTTTTATGCAGCACCCCAACTCACCTTTACCCTTAAACAAGCATAAGTTGGTTTTCTAAATTTGAGACCCTGTTCTGTTCTGTAATTCAGTTCCTGTGTAGCCAAGTTTACATTCCGTGTATTACTGATATCTTATGATGTTTCTTTTTCTGTGTGACTTATTTCAGTTAGAATCATCGTACCTGAATCCACTCATTGTGCTGCTACGGGCCTGATGACATAGATTTCACTGCTGAGTGATACTGCATTGTACGTAAGTACCACAAGTTCTTTATCCATTTTTCACTTTCTGTGATATTGAACTTGTACGGTAAACGAGGTTCTTGTAAACAGAGGCGTCCCAAACATTGGGGTGGCTGTGTCTTTTTGATTTTAATTTCCCTAAGCTATAGGACCATAAGTGGAAGTGGCCTAGGCTCTGTTGCTTTGTTTTTTAGATGTTTCAGGAAACACCATACACTTCTCCCGAGTGTCTGTTGGCAGTTTACATCCCGCCCATCAGCATAACAAGGCTCCCAGTTCTCCATGGCCTGTCCTGCCTTTCTGGATTTTACACTTTTTTCAGATGGCCCTTTTGACCGGGGGGAAGTGAGACTTCATTGTAGTGCAGATTTCCTTTGCAAGCTTGCTTGGTTGGCCAAAAAGGGCGTATGCGTTTTTTCCTGAATATATTCAGGAAAAAACGCATACGACCTTTTTGGCCAAGTGCATCATTGTGGACGTTCTGCCTCTTTTCCTATGCTTTCAATGCAATTCCAGTCTACCTCCTGAAATCGGTTTCCTGCAATTCTGCCCCGCTTTCAAGTCCTCTTGGCAGCCTTACTTCAGTATATTTTTGGACGATAGTTGTCATTTATAACTCTGCAGGTTTGTGAATTACAGTGCCCCTGAGCTCCTTTCTTCAACTCGCTTTCTTGTGAGCTGGCCGCAACACCGCAGGATGGCTTCAGGCCCTAATCTGGTTCCGGCACGGCACGCTGAGCCTTTGGTTCTTTCCTCTTCCTGGTGGGAAATGAGAGTTAAATTTGCCCGTCCAGACACCTCCAGCTAGTCTCTCATTGGTTCTCGCTATTCCTGTTCATCTTCCGCAGAAATTGCAAACTGGGCCAAACAGGAGGTTAAAGGGACTGACTCTCCAAGTCGGGAGAGTGTTAGTAAAGCGTCTGGAATGTTGCACCCGAGTACCAGGGTACGAAAACTGAGACATATTTGAACACGTCTCCCGATCACATGGTTGATCATACTCTAGGTTCCACATGCATGTTTTAGCTGAAGGAAGAATACCTTAAACCTGGGTAGTTGAAACCCGTGGAATGGGTACCATGCAATATGACTTCAAAGGGTCTTCATTTGCTCACCGAACCTCTCCAATCCTATCACTGCTGCGTTTATGTCCCTGTACACATGCTTGATTCTCTTTCGGAGACATAGCAATCCATAGGTTTTAAGATACTTAAGAGTCAGGTACATTCTTAGGCGTTTAATATGCGGTGTTGAGTCCATTTCGTTGAGCAAGGAGTAGCTCTTGTCTATTCCATATTTGGCTTAAGGAACTTTATCTGTGCTCATTTCAATCTCTGGTTTTATGCAGCACCCCAACTCACCTTTACCCTTAAACAAGCATAAGTTGGTTTTCTAAATTTGAGACCCTGTTCTGTTCTGTAATTCAGTTCCTGTGTAGCCAAGTTTACATTCCGTGTATTACTGATATCTTATGATGTTTCTTTTTCTGTGTGACTTATTTCAGTTAGAATCATCGTACCTGAATCCACTCATTGTGCTGCTACGGGCCTGATGACATAGATTTCACTGCTGAGTGATACTGCATTGTACGTAAGTACCACAAGTTCTTTATCCATTTTTCACTTTCTGTGATATTGAACTTGTACGGTAAACGAGGTTCTTGTAAACAGAGGCGTCCCAAACATTGGGGTGGCTGTGTCTTTTTGATTTTAATTTCCCTAAGCTATAGGACCATAAGTGGAAGTGGCCTAGGCTCTGTTGCTTTGTTTTTTAGATGTTTCAGGAAACACCATACACTTCTCCCGAGTGTCTGTTGGCAGTTTACATCCCGCCCATCAGCATAACAAGGCTCCCAGTTCTCCATGGCCTGTC
This sequence comes from Globicephala melas, assembly GCF_963455315.2. NCBI lineage: Eukaryota > Metazoa > Chordata > Mammalia > Artiodactyla > Delphinidae > Globicephala > Globicephala melas. The sequence continues at coordinate 471,472 of NW_027207364.1, read as the reverse complement.
CTGCCTTTCTGGATTTTACACTTTTTTCAGATGGCCCTTTTGACCAGGGGGAAGTGAGACTTCATTGTAGTGCAGATTTCCTTTGCAAGCTTGCTTGGTTGGCCAAAAAGGGCGTATGCGTTTTTTCCTGAATATATTCAGGAAAAAACGCATACGCCCTTTTTGGCCAAGTGCATCATTGTGGACGTTCTGCCTCTTTTCCTATGCTTTCAATGCAATTCCAGTCTACCTCCTGAAATCGGTTTCCTGCAATTCTGCCCCGCTTTCAAGTCCTCTTGGCAGCCTTACTTCAGTATATTTTTGGACGATAGCTGTCATTTATAACTCTGCAGGTTTGTGAATTACAGTGCCCCTGAGCTCCTTTCTTCAACTCGTTTTCTTGTGAGCTGGCCGCAACACCACAGGATGGCTTCAGGCCCTAATCTGGTTCCGGCACGGCACGCTGAGCCTTTGGTTATTTCCTCTTCCTGGTGGGAAATGAGAGTTAAATTTGCCCGTCCAGACACCTCCAGCTAGTCTCTCATTGGTTCTCGCTATTCCTGTTCATCTTCCGCAGAAATTGCAAACTGGGCCAAACAGGAGGTTAAAGGGACTGACTCTCCAAGTGGGGAGAGTGTTAGTAAAGCGTCTGGAATGTTGCACCCGAGTACCAGGGTACGAAAACTGAGACATATTTGAACACGTCTCCCGATCACATGGTTGATCATACTCTAGGTTCCACATGCATGTTTTAGCTGAAGGAAGAATACCTTAAACCTGGGTAGTTGAAACCCGTGGAATGGGTACCATGCAATATGACTTCAAAGGGTCTTCATTTGCTCACCGAACCTCTCCAATCCTATCACTGCTGCGTTTATGTCCCTGTACACATGCTTGATTCTCTTTCGGAGACATAGCAATCCATAGGTTTTAAGATACTTAAGAGTCAGGTACATTCTTAGGCGTTTAATATGCGGTGTTGAGTCCATTTCGTTGAGCAAGGAGTAGCTCTTGTCTATTCCATATTTGGCTTAAGGAACTTTATCTGTGCTCATTTCAATCTCTGGTTTTATGCAGCACCCCAACTCACCTTTACCCTTAAACAAGCATAAGTTGGTTTTCTAAATTTGAGACCCTGTTCTGTTCTGTAATTCAGTTCCTGTGTAGCCAAGTTTACATTCCGTGTATTACTGATATCTTATGATGTTTCTTTTTCTGTGTGACTTATTTCAGTTAGAATCATCGTACCTGAATCCACTCATTGTGCTGCTACGGGCCTGATGACATAGATTTCACTGCTGAGTGATACTGCATTGTACGTAAGTACCACAAGTTCTTTATCCATTTTTCACTTTCTGTGATATTGAACTTGTACGGTAAACGAGGTTCTTGTAAACAGAGGCGTCCCAAACATTGGGGTGGCTGTGTCTTTTTGATTTTAATTTCCCTAAGCTATAGGACCATAAGTGGAAGTGCCCTAGGCTCTGTTGCTTTGTTTTTTAGATGTTTCAGGAAACACCATACACTTCTCCCGAGTGTCTGTTGGCAGTTTACATCCCGCCCATCAGCATAACAAGGCTCCCAGTTCTCCATGGCCTGTCCTGCCTTTCTGGATTTTACACTTTTTTCAGATGGCCCTTTTGACCGGGGGGAAGTGAGACTTCATTGTAGTGCAGATTTCCTTTGCAAGCTTGCTTGGTTGGCCAAAAAGGGCGTATGCGTTTTTTCCTGAATATATTCAGGAAAAAACGCATATGCCCTTTTTGGCCAAGTGCATCATTGTGGACGTTCTGCCTCTTTTCCTATGCTTTCAATGCAATTCCAGTCTACCTCCTGAAATCGGTTTCCTGCAATTCTGCCCCGCTTTCAAGTCCTCTTGGCAGCCTTACTTCAGTATATTTTTGGACGATAGCTGTCATTTATAACTCTGCAGGTTTGTGAATTACAGTGCCCCTGAGCTCCTTTCTTCAACTCGTTTTCTTGTGAGCTGGCCGCAACACCGCAGGATGGCTTCAGGCCCTAATCTGGTTCCGGCACGGCACGCTGAGCCTTTGGTTATTTCCTCTTCCTGGTGGGAAATGAGAGTTAAATTTGCCCGTCCAGACACCTCCAGCTAGTCTCTCATTGGTTCTCGCTATTCCTGTTCATCTTCCGCAGAAATTGCAAACTGGGCCAAACAGGAGGTTAAAGGGACTGACTCTCCAAGTGGGGAGAGTGTTAGTAAAGCGTCTGGAATGTTGCACCCGAGTACCAGGGTACGAAAACTGAGACATATTTGAACACGTCTCCCGATCACATGGTTGATCATACTCTAGGTTCCACATGCATGTTTTAGCTGAAGGAAGAATACCTTAAACCTGGGTAGTTGAAACCCGTGGAATGGGTACCATGCAATATGACTTCAAAGGGTCTTCATTTGCTCACCGAACCTCTCCAATCCTATCACTGCTGCGTTTATGTCCCTGTACACATGCTTGATTCTCTTTCGGAGACATAGCAATCCATAGGTTTTAAGATACTTAAGAGTCAGGTACATTCTTAGGCGTTTAATATGCGGTGTTGAGTCCATTTCGTTGAGCAAGGAGTAGCTCTTGTCTATTCCATATTTGGCTTAAGGAACTTTATCTGTGCTCATTTCAATCTCTGGTTTTATGCAGCACCCCAACTCACCTTTACCCTTAAACAAGCATAAGTTGGTTTTCTAAATTTGAGACCCTGTTCTGTTCTGTAATTCAGTTCCTGTGTAGCCAAGTTTACATTCCGTGTATTACTGATATCTTATGATGTTTCTTTTTCTGTGTGACTTATTTCAGTTAGAATCATCGTACCTGAATCCACTCATTGTGCTGCTACGGGCCTGATGACATAGATTTCACTGCTGAGTGATACTGCATTGTACGTAAGTACCACAAGTTCTTTATCCATTTTTCACTTTCTGTGATATTGAACTTGTACGGTAAACGAGGTTCTTGTAAACAGAGGCGTCCCAAACATTGGGGTGGCTGTGTCTTTTTGATTTTAATTTCCCTAAGCTATAGGACCATAAGTGGAAGTGGCCTAGGCTCTGTTGCTTTGTTTTTTAGATGTTTCAGGAAACACCATACACTTCTCCCGAGTGTCTGTTGGCAGTTTACATCCCGCCCATCAGCATAACAAGGCTCCCAGTTCTCCATGGCCTGTCCTGCCTTTCTGGATTTTACACTTTTTTCAGATGGCCCTTTTGACCGGGGGGAAGTGAGACTTCATTGTAGTGCAGATTTCCTTTGCAAGCTTGCTTGGTTGGCCAAAAAGGGCGTATGCGTTTTTTCCTGAATATATTCAGGAAAAAACGCATACGCCCTTTTTGGCCAAGTGCATCATTGTGGACGTTCTGCCTCTTTTCCTATGCTTTCAATGCAATTCCAGTTTACCTCCTGAAATCGGTTTCCTGCAATTCTGCCCCGCTTTCAAGTCCTCTTGGCAGCCTTACTTCAGTATATTTTTGGACGATAGTTGTCATTTATAACTCTGCAGGTTTGTGAATTACAGTGCCCCTGAGCTCCTTTCTTCAACTCGTTTTCTTGTGAGCTGGCCGCAACACCGCAGGATGGCTTCAGGCCCTAATCTGGTTCCGGCACGGCACGCTGAGCCTTTGGTTATTTCCTCTTCCTGGTGGGAAATGAGAGTTAAATTTGCCCGTCCAGACACCTCCAGCTAGTCTCTCATTGGTTCTCGCTATTCCTGTTCATCTTCCGCAGAAATTGCAAACTGGGCCAAACAGGAGGTTAAAGGGACTGACTCTCCAAGTGGGGAGAGTGTTAGTAAAGCGTCTGGAATGTTGCACCCGAGTACCAGGGTACGAAAACTGAGACATATTTGAACACGTCTCCCGATCACATGGTTGATCATACTCTAGGTTCCACATTCATGTTTTAGCTGAAGGAAGAATACCTTAAACCTGGGTAGTTGAAACCCGTGGAATGGGTACCATGCAATATGACTTCAAAGGGTCTTCATTTGCTCACCGAACCTCTCCAATCCTATCACTGCTGCGTTTATGTCCCTGTACACATGCTTGATTCTCTTTCGGAGACATAGCAATCCATAGGTTTTAAGATACTTAAGAGTCAGGTACATTCTTAGGCGTTTAATATGCGGTGTTGAGTCCATTTCGTTGAGCAAGGAGTAGCTCTTGTCTATTCCATATTTGGCTTAAGGAACTTTATCTGTGCTCATTTCAATCTCTGGTTTTATGCAGCACCCCAACTCACCTTTACCCTTAAACAAGCATAAGTTGGTTTTCTAAATTTGAGACCCTGTTCTGTTCTGTAATTCAGTTCCTGTGTAGCCAAGTTTACATTCCGTGTATTACTGATATCTTATGATGTTTCTTTTTCTGTGTGACTTATTTCAGTTAGAATCATCGTACCTGAATCCACTCATTGTGCTGCTACGGGCCTGATGACATAGATTTCACTGCTGAGTGATACTGCATTGTACGTAAGTACCACAAGTTCTTTATCCATTTTTCACTTTCTGTGATATTGAACTTGTACGGTAAACGAGGTTCTTGTAAACAGAGGCGTCCCAAACATTGGGGTGGCTGTGTCTTTTTGATTTTAATTTCCCTAAGCTATAGGACCATAAGTGGAAGTGCCCTAGGCTCTGTTGCTTTGTTTTTTAGATGTTTCAGGAAACACCATACACTTCTCCCGAGTGTCTGTTGGCAGTTTACATCCCGCCCATCAGCATAACAAGGCTCCCAGTTCTCCATGGCCTGTCCTGCCTTTCTGGATTTTACACTTTTTTCAGATGGCCCTTTTGACCGGGGGGAAGTGAGACTTCATTGTAGTGCAGATTTCCTTTGCAAGCTTGCTTGGTTGGCCAAAAAGGGCGTATGCGTTTTTTCCTGAATATATTCAGGAAAAAACGCATACGCCCTTTTTGGCCAAGTGCATCATTGTGGACGTTCTGCCTCTTTTCCTATGCTTTCAATGCAATTCCAGTCTACCTCCTGAAATCGGTTTCCTGCAATTCTGCCCCGCTTTCAAGTCCTCTTGGCAGCCTTACTTCAGTATATTTTTGGACGATAGCTGTCATTTATAACTCTGCAGGTTTGTGAATTACAGTGCCCCTGAGCTCCTTTCTTCAACTCGCTTTCTTGTGAGCTGGCCGCAACACCGCAGGATGGCTTCAGGCCCTAATCTGGTTCCGGCACGGCACGCTGAGCCTTTGGTTATTTCCTCTTCCTGGTGGGAAATGAGAGTTAAATTTGCCCGTCCAGACACCTCCAGCTAGTCTCTCATTGGTTCTCGCTATTCCTGTTCATCTTCCGCAGAAATTGCAAACTGGGCCAAACAGGAGGTTAAAGGGACTGACTCTCCAAGTGGGGAGAGTGTTAGTAAAGCGTCTGGAATGTTGCACCCGAGTACCAGGGTACGAAAACTGAGACATATTTGAACACGTCTCCCGATCACATGGTTGATCATACTCTAGGTTCCACATGCATGTTTTAGCTGAAGGAAGAATACCTTAAACCTGGGTAGTTGAAACCCGTGGAATGGGTACCATGCAATATGACTTCAAAGGGTCTTCATTTGCTCACCGAACCTCTCCAATCCTATCACTGCTGCGTTTATGTCCCTGTACACATGCTTGATTCTCTTTCGGAGACATAGCAATCCATAGGTTTTAAGATACTTAAGAGTCAGGTACATTCTTAGGCGTTTAATATGCGGTGTTGAGTCCATTTCGTTGAGCAAGGAGTAGCTCTTGTCTATTCCATATTTGGCTTAAGGAACTTTATCTGTGCTCATTTCAATCTCTGGTTTTATGCAGCACCCCAACTCACCTTTACCCTTAAACAAGCATAAGTTGGTTTTCTAAATTTGAGACCCTGTTCTGTTCTGTAATTCAGTTCCTGTGTAGCCAAGTTTACATTCCGTGTATTACTGATATCTTATGATGTTTCTTTTTCTGTGTGACTTATTTCAGTTAGAATCATCGTACCTGAATCCACTCATTGTGCTGCTACGGGCCTGATGACATAGATTTCACTGCTGAGTGATACTGCATTGTACGTAAGTACCACAAGTTCTTTATCCATTTTTCACTTTCTGTGATATTGAACTTGTACGGTAAACGAGGTTCTTGTAAACAGAGGCGTCCCAAACATTGGGGTGGCTGTATCTTTTTGATTTTAATTTCCCTAAGCTATAGGACCATAAGTGGAAGTGGCCTAGGCTCTGTTGCTTTGTTTTTTAGATGTTTCAGGAAACACCATACACTTCTCCCGAGTGTCTGTTGGCAGTTTACATCCCGCCCATCAGCATAACAAGGCTCCCAGTTCTCCATGGCCTGTCCTGCCTTTCTGGATTTTACACTTTTTTCAGATGGCCCTTTTGACCGGGGGGAAGTGAGACTTCATTGTAGTGCAGATTTCCTTTGCAAGCTTGCTTGGTTGGCCAAAAAGGGCGTATGCGTTTTTTCCTGAATATATTCAGGAAAAAACGCATACGCCCTTTTTGGCCAAGTGCATCATTGTGGACGTTCTGCCTCTTTTCCTATGCTTTCAATGCAATTCCAGTCTACCTCCTGAAATCGGTTTCCTGCAATTCTGCCCCGCTTTCAAGTCCTCTTGGCAGCCTTACTTCAGTATATTTTTGGACGATAGTTGTCATTTATAACTCTGCAGGTTTGTGAATTACAGTGCCCCTGAGCTCCTTTCTTCAACTCGTTTTCTTGTGAGCTGGCCGCAACACCGCAGGATGGCTTCAGGCCCTAATCTGGTTCCGGCACGGCACGCTGAGCCTTTGGTTATTTCCTCTTCCTGGTGGGAAATGAGAGTTAAATTTGCCCGTCCAGACACCTCCAGCTAGTCTCTCATTGGTTCTCGCTATTCCTGTTCATCTTCCGCAGAAATTGCAAACTGGGCCAAACAGGAGGTTAAAGGGACTAACTCTCCAAGTGGGGAGAGTGTTAGTAAAGCGTCTGGAATGTTGCACCCGAGTACCAGGGTACGAAAACTGAGACATATTTGAACACGTCTCCCGATCACATGGTTGATCATACTCTAGGTTCCACATGCATGTTTTAGCTGAAGGAAGAATACCTTAAACCTGGGTAGTTGAAACCCGTGGAATGGGTACCATGCAATATGACTTCAAAGGGTCTTCATTTGCTCACCGAACCTCTCCAATCCTATCACTGCTGCGTTTATGTCCCTGTACACATGCTTGATTCTCTTTCGGAGACATAGCAATCCATAGGTTTTAAGATACTTAAGAGTCAGGTACATTCTTAGGCGTTTAATATGCGGTGTTGAGTCCATTTCGTTGAGCAAGGAGTAGCTCTTGTCTATTCCATATTTGGCTTAAGGAACTTTATCTGTGCTCATTTCAATCTCTGGTTTTATGCAGCACCCCAACTCACCTTTACCCTTAAACAAGCATAAGTTGGTTTTCTAAATTTGAGACCCTGTTCTGTTCTGTAATTCAGTTCCTGTGTAGCCAAGTTTACATTCCGTGTATTACTGATATCTTATGATGTTTCTTTTTCTGTGTGACTTATTTCAGTTAGAATCATCGTACCTGAATCCACTCATTGTGCTGCTACGGGCCTGATGACATAGATTTCACTGCTGAGTGATACTGCATTGTACGTAAGTACCACAAGTTCTTTATCCATTTTTCACTTTCTGTGATATTGAACTTGTACGGTAAACGAGGTTCTTGTAAACAGAGGCGTCCCAAACATTGGGGTGGCTGTATCTTTTTGATTTTAATTTCCCTAAGCTATAGGACCATAAGTGGAAGTGGCCTAGGCTCTGTTGCTTTGTTTTTTAGATGTTTCAGGAAACACCATACACTTCTCCCGAGTGTCTGTTGGCAGTTTACATCCCGCCCATCAGCATAACAAGGCTCCCAGTTCTCCATGGCCTGTCCTGCCTTTCTGGATTTTACACTTTTTTCAGATGGCCCTTTTGACCGGGGGGAAGTGAGACTTCATTGTAGTGCAGATTTCCTTTGCAAGCTTGCTTGGTTGGCCAAAAAGGGCGTATGCGTTTTTTCCTGAATATATTCAGGAAAAAACGCATACGCCCTTTTTGGCCAAGTGCATCATTGTGGACGTTCTGCCTCTTTTCCTATGCTTTCAATGCAATTCCAGTCTACCTCCTGAAATCGGTTTCCTGCAATTCTGCCCCGCTTTCAAGTCCTCTTGGCAGCCTTACTTCAGTATATTTTTGGACGATAGTTGTCATTTATAACTCTGCAGGTTTGTGAATTACAGTGCCCCTGAGCTCCTTTCTTCAACTCGTTTTCTTGTGAGCTGGCCGCAACACCGCAGGATGGCTTCAGGCCCTAATCTGGTTCCGGCACGGCACGCTGAGCCTTTGGTTATTTCCTCTTCCTGGTGGGAAATGAGAGTTAAATTTGCCCGTCCAGACACCTCCAGCTAGTCTCTCATTGGTTCTCGCTATTCCTGTTCATCTTCCGCAGAAATTGCAAACTGGGCCAAACAGGAGGTTAAAGGGACTAACTCTCCAAGTGGGGAGAGTGTTAGTAAAGCGTCTGGAATGTTGCACCCGAGTACCAGGGTACGAAAACTGAGACATATTTGAACACGTCTCCCGATCACATGGTTGATCATACTCTAGGTTCCACATGCATGTTTTAGCTGAAGGAAGAATACCTTAAACCTGGGTAGTTGAAACCCGTGGAATGGGTACCATGCAATATGACTTCAAAGGGTCTTCATTTGCTCACCGAACCTCTCCAATCCTATCACTGCTGCGTTTATGTCCCTGTACACATGCTTGATTCTCTTTCGGAGACATAGCAATCCATAGGTTTTAAGATACTTAAGAGTCAGGTACATTCTTAGGCGTTTAATATGCGGTGTTGAGTCCATTTCGTTGAGCAAGGAGTAGCTCTTGTCTATTCCATATTTGGCTTAAGGAACTTTATCTGTGCTCATTTCAATCTCTGGTTTTATGCAGCACCCCAACTCACCTTTACCCTTAAACAAGCATAAGTTGGTTTTCTAAATTTGAGACCCTGTTCTGTTCTGTAATTCAGTTCCTGTGTAGCCAAGTTTACATTCCGTGTATTACTGATATCTTATGATGTTTCTTTTTCTGTGTGACTTATTTCAGTTAGAATCATCGTACCTGAATCCACTCATTGTGCTGCTACGGGCCTGATGACATAGATTTCACTGCTGAGTGATACTGCATTGTACGTAAGTACCACAAGTTCTTTATCCATTTTTCACTTTCTGTGATATTGAACTTGTATGGTAAACGAGGTTCTTGTAAACAGAGGCGTCCCAAACATTGGGGTGGCTGTGTCTTTTTGATTTTAATTTCCCTAAGCTATAGGACCATAAGTGGAAGTGGCCTAGGCTCTGTTGCTTTGTTTTTTAGATGTTTCAGGAAACACCATACACTTCTCCCGAGTGTCTGTTGGCAGTTTACATCCCGCCCATCAGCATAACAAGGCTCCCAGTTCTCCATGGCCTGTCCTGCCTTTCTGGATTTTACACTTTTTTCAGATGGCCCTTTTGACCGGGGGGAAGTGAGACTTCATTGTAGTGCAGATTTCCTTTGCAAGCTTGCTTGGTTGGCCAAAAAGGGCGTATGCGTTTTTTCCTGAATATATTCAGGAAAAAACGCATACGCCCTTTTTGGCCAAGTGCATCATTGTGGACGTTCTGCCTCTTTTCCTATGCTTTCAATGCAATTCCAGTCTACCTCCTGAAATCGGTTTCCTGCAATTCTGCCCCGCTTTCAAGTCCTCTTGGCAGCCTTACTTCAGTATATTTTTGGACGATAGCTGTCATTTATAACTCTGCAGGTTTGTGAATTACAGTGCCCCTGAGCTCCTTTCTTCAACTCGCTTTCTTGTGAGCTGGCCGCAACACCGCAGGATGGCTTCAGGCCCTAATCTGGTTCCGGCACGGCACGCTGAGCCTTTGGTTATTTCCTCTTCCTGGTGGGAAATGAGAGTTAAATTTGCCCGTCCAGACACCTCCAGCTAGTCTCTCATTGGTTCTCGCTATTCCTGTTCATCTTCCGCAGAAATTGCAAACTGGGCCAAACAGGAGGTTAAAGGGACTGACTCTCCAAGTCGGGAGAGTGTTAGTAAAGCGTCTGGAATGTTGCACCCGAGTACCAGGGTACGAAAACTGAGACATATTTGAACACGTCTCCCGATCACATGGTTGATCATACTCTAGGTTCCACATGCATGTTTTAGCTGAAGGAAGAATACCTTAAACCTGGGTAGTTGAAACCCGTGGAATGGGTACCATGCAATATGACTTCAAAGGGTCTTCATTTGCTCACCGAACCTCTCCAATCCTATCACTGCTGCGTTTATGTCCCTGTACACATGCTTGATTCTCTTTCGGAGACATAGCAATCCATAGGTTTTAAGATACTTAAGAGTCAGGTACATTCTTAGGCGTTTAATATGCGGTGTTGAGTCCATTTCGTTGAGCAAGGAGTAGCTCTTGTCTATTCCATATTTGGCTTAAGGAACTTTATCTGTGCTCATTTCAATCTCTGGTTTTATGCAGCACCCCAACTCACCTTTACCCTTAAACAAGCATAAGTTGGTTTTCTAAATTTGAGACCCTGTTCTGTTCTGTAATTCAGTTCCTGTGTAGCCAAGTTTACATTCCGTGTATTACTGATATCTTATGATGTTTCTTTTTCTGTGTGACTTATTTCAGTTAGAATCATCGTACCTGAATCCACTCATTGTGCTGCTACGGGCCTGATGACATAGATTTCACTGCTGAGTGATACTGCATTGTACGTAAGTACCACAAGTTCTTTATCCATTTTTCACTTTCTGTGATATTGAACTTGTACGGTAAACGAGGTTCTTGTAAACAGAGGCGTCCCAAACATTGGGGTGGCTGTGTCTTTTTGATTTTAATTTCCCTAAGCTATAGGACCATAAGTGGAAGTGGCCTAGGCTCTGTTGCTTTGTTTTTTAGATGTTTCAGGAAACACCATACACTTCTCCCGAGTGTCTGTTGGCAGTTTACATCCCGCCCATCAGCATAACAAGGCTCCCAGTTCTCCATGGCCTGTCCTGCCTTTCTGGATTTTACACTTTTTTCAGATGGCCCTTTTGACCGGGGGGAAGTGAGACTTCATTGTAGTGCAGATTTCCTTTGCAAGCTTGCTTGGTTGGCCAAAAAGGGCGTATGCGTTTTTTCCTGAATATATTCAGGAAAAGACGCATACGCCCTTTTTGGCCAAGTGCATCATTGTGGACGTTCTGCCTCTTTTCCTATGCTTTCAATGCAATTCCAGTCTACCTCCTGAAATCGGTTTCCTGCAATTCTGCCCCGCTTTCAAGTCCTCTTGGCAGCCTTACTTCAGTATATTTTTGGACGATAGCTGTCATTTATAACTCTGCAGGTTTGTGAATTACAGTGCCCCTGAGCTCCTTTCTTCAACTCGCTTTCTTGTGAGCTGGCCGCAACACCGCAGGATGGCTTCAGGCCCTAATCTGGTTCCGGCACGGCACGCTGAGCCTTTGGTTATTTCCTCTTCCTGGTGGGAAATGAGAGTTAAATTTGCCCGTCCAGACACCTCCAGCTAGTCTCTCATTGGTTCTCGCTATTCCTGTTCATCTTCCGCAGAAATTGCAAACTGGGCCAAACAGGAGGTTAAAGGGACTGACTCTCCAAGTCGGGAGAGTGTTAGTAAAGCGTCTGGAATGTTGCACCCGAGTACCAGGGTACGAAAACTGAGACATATTTGAACACGTCTCCCGATCACATGGTTGATCATACTCTAGGTTCCACATGCATGTTTTAGCTGAAGGAAGAATACCTTAAACCTGGGTAGTTGAAACCCGTGGAATGGGTACCATGCAATATGACTTCAAAGGGTCTTCATTTGCTCACCGAACCTCTCCAATCCTATCACTGCTGCGTTTATGTCCCTGTACACATGCTTGATTCTCTTTCGGAGACATAGCAATCCATAGGTTTTAAGATACTTAAGAGTCAGGTACATTCTTAGGCGTTTAATATGCGGTGTTGAGTCCATTTCGTTGAGCAAGGAGTAGCTCTTGTCTATTCCATATTTGGCTTAAGGAACTTTATCTGTGCTCATTTCAATCTCTGGTTTTATGCAGCACCCCAACTCACCTTTACCCTTAAACAAGCATAAGTTGGTTTTCTAAATTTGAGACCCTGTTCTGTTCTGTAATTCAGTTCCTGTGTAGCCAAGTTTACATTCCGTGTATTACTGATATCTTATGATGTTTCTTTTTCTGTGTGACTTATTTCAGTTAGAATCATCGTACCTGAATCCACTCATTGTGCTGCTACGGGCCTGATGACATAGATTTCACTGCTGAGTGATACTGCATTGTACGTAAGTACCACAAGTTCTTTATCCATTTTTCACTTTCTGTGATATTGAACTTGTACGGTAAACGAGGTTCTTGTAAACAGAGGCGTCCCAAACATTGGGGTGGCTGTGTCTTTTTGATTTTAATTTCCCTAAGCTATAGGACCATAAGTGGAAGTGGCCTAGGCTCTGTTGCTTTGTTTTTTAGATGTTTCAGGAAACACCATACACTTCTCCCGAGTGTCTGTTGGCAGTTTACATCCCGCCCATCAGCATAACAAGGCTCCCAGTTCTCCATGGCCTGTCCTGCCTTTCTGGATTTTACACTTTTTTCAGATGGCCCTTTTGACCGGGGGGAAGTGAGACTTCATTGTAGTGCAGATTTCCTTTGCAAGCTTGCTTGGTTGGCCAAAAAGGGCGTATGCGTTTTTTCCTGAATATATTCAGGAAAAGACGCATACGCCCTTTTTGGCCAAGTGCATCATTGTGGACGTTCTGCCTCTTTTCCTATGCTTTCAATGCAATTCCAGTCTACCTCCTGAAATCGGTTTCCTGCAATTCTGCCCCGCTTTCAAGTCCTCTTGGCAGCCTTACTTCAGTATATTTTTGGACGATAGCTGTCATTTATAACTCTGCAGGTTTGTGAATTACAGTGCCCCTGAGCTCCTTTCTTCAACTCGCTTTCTTGTGAGCTGGCCGCAACACCGCAGGATGGCTTCAGGCCCTAATCTGGTTCCGGCACGGCACGCTGAGCCTTTGGTTATTTCCTCTTCCTGGTGGGAAATGAGAGTTAAATTTGCCCGTCCAGACACCTCCAGCTAGTCTCTCATTGGTTCTCGCTATTCCTGTTCATCTTCCGCAGAAATTGCAAACTGGGCCAAACAGGAGGTTAAAGGGACTGACTCTCCAAGTCGGGAGAGTGTTAGTAAAGCGTCTGGAATGTTGCACCCGAGTACCAGGGTACGAAAACTGAGACATATTTGAACACGTCTCCCGATCACATGGTTGATCATACTCTAGGTTCCACATGCATGTTTTAGCTGAAGGAAGAATACCTTAAACCTGGGTAGTTGAAACCCGTGGAATGGGTACCATGCAATATGACTTCAAAGGGTCTTCATTTGCTCACCGAACCTCTCCAATCCTATCACTGCTGCGTTTATGTCCCTGTACACATGCTTGATTCTCTTTCGGAGACATAGCAATCCATAGGTTTTAAGATACTTAAGAGTCAGGTACATTCTTAGGCGTTTAATATGCGGTGTTGAGTCCATTTCGTTGAGCAAGGAGTAGCTCTTGTCTATTCCATATTTGGCTTAAGGAACTTTATCTGTGCTCATTTCAATCTCTGGTTTTATGCAGCACCCCAACTCACCTTTACCCTTAAACAAGCATAAGTTGGTTTTCTAAATTTGAGACCCTGTTCTGTTCTGTAATTCAGTTCCTGTGTAGCCAAGTTTACATTCCGTGTATTACTGATATCTTATGATGTTTCTTTTTCTGTGTGACTTATTTCAGTTAGAATCATCGTACCTGAATCCACTCATTGTGCTGCTACGGGCCTGATGACATAGATTTCACTGCTGAGTGATACTGCATTGTACGTAAGTACCACAAGTTCTTTATCCATTTTTCACTTTCTGTGATATTGAACTTGTACGGTAAACGAGGTTCTTGTAAACAGAGGCGTCCCAAACATTGGGGTGGCTGTGTCTTTTTGATTTTAATTTCCCTAAGCTATAGGACCATAAGTGGAAGTGGCCTAGGCTCTGTTGCTTTGTTTTTTAGATGTTTCAGGAAACACCATACACTTCTCCCGAGTGTCTGTTGGCAGTTTACATCCCGCCCATCAGCATAACAAGGCTCCCAGTTCTCCATGGCCTGTCCTGCCTTTCTGGATTTTACACTTTTTTCAGATGGCCCTTTTGACCGGGGGGAAGTGAGACTTCATTGTAGTGCAGATTTCCTTTGCAAGCTTGCTTGGTTGGCCAAAAAGGGCGTATGCGTTTTTTCCTGAATATATTCAGGAAAAAACGCATACGCCCTTTTTGGCCAAGTGCATCATTGTGGACGTTCTGCCTCTTTTCCTATGCTTTCAATGCAATTCCAGTCTACCTCCTGAAATCGGTTTCCTGCAATTCTGCCCCGCTTTCAAGTCCTCTTGGCAGCCTTACTTCAGTATATTTTTGGACGATAGTTGTCATTTATAACTCTGCAGGTTTGTGAATTACAGTGCCCCTGAGCTCCTTTCTTCAACTCGTTTTCTTGTGAGCTGGCCGCAACACCGCAGGATGGCTTCAGGCCCTAATCTGGTTCCGGCACGGCACGCTGAGCCTTTGGTTATTTCCTCTTCCTGGTGGGAAATGAGAGTTAAATTTGCCCGTCCAGACACCTCCAGCTAGTCTCTCATTGGTTCTCGCTATTCCTGTTCATCTTCCGCAGAAATTGCAAACTGGGCCAAACAGGAGGTTAAAGGGACTGACTCTCCAAGTCGGGAGAGTGTTAGTAAAGCGTCTGGAATGTTGCACCCGAGTACCAGGGTACGAAAACTGAGACATATTTGAACACGTCTCCCGATCACATGGTTGATCATACTCTAGGTTCCACATGCATGTTTTAGCTGAAGGAAGAATACCTTAAACCTGGGTAGTTGAAACCCGTGGAATGGGTACCATGCAATATGACTTCAAAGGGTCTTCATTTGCTCACCGAACCTCTCCAATCCTATCACTGCTGCGTTTATGTCCCTGTACACATGCTTGATTCTCTTTCGGAGACATAGCAATCCATAGGTTTTAAGATACTTAAGAGTCAGGTACATTCTTAGGCGTTTAATATGCGGTGTTGAGTCCATTTCGTTGAGCAAGGAGTAGCTCTTGTCTATTCCATATTTGGCTTAAGGAACTTTATCTGTGCTCATTTCAATCTCTGGTTTTATGCAGCACCCCAACTCACCTTTACCCTTAAACAAGCATAAGTTGGTTTTCTAAATTTGAGACCCTGTTCTGTTCTGTAATTCAGTTCCTGTGTAGCCAAGTTTACATTCCGTGTATTACTGATATCTTATGATGTTTCTTTTTCTGTGTGACTTATTTCAGTTAGAATCATCGTACCTGAATCCACTCATTGTGCTGCTACGGGCCTGATGACATAGATTTCACTGCTGAGTGATACTGCATTGTACGTAAGTACCACAAGTTCTTTATCCATTTTTCACTTTCTGTGATATTGAACTTGTACGGTAAACGAGGTTCTTGTAAACAGAGGCGTCCCAAACATTGGGGTGGCTGTGTCTTTTTGATTTTAATTTCCCTAAGCTATAGGACCATAAGTGGAAGTGGCCTAGGCTCTGTTGCTTTGTTTTTTAGATGTTTCAGGAAACACCATACACTTCTCCCGAGTGTCTGTTGGCAGTTTACATCCCGCCCATCAGCATAACAAGGCTCCCAGTTCTCCATGGCCTGTCCTGCCTTTCTGGATTTTACACTTTTTTCAGATGGCCCTTTTGACCGGGGGGAAGTGAGACTTCATTGTAGTGCAGATTTCCTTTGCAAGCTTGCTTGGTTGGCCAAAAAGGGCGTATGCGTTTTTTCCTGAATATATTCAGGAAAAAACGCATACGCCCTTTTTGGCCAAGTGCATCATTGTGGACGTTCTGCCTCTTTTCCTATGCTTTCAATGCAATTCCAGTCTACCTCCTGAAATCGGTTTCCTGCAATTCTGCCCCGCTTTCAAGTCCTCTTGGCAGCCTTACTTCAGTATATTTTTGGACGATAGCTGTCATTTATAACTCTGCAGGTTTGTGAATTACAGTGCCCCTGAGCTCCTTTCTTCAACTCGCTTTCTTGTGAGCTGGCCGCAACACCGCAGGATGGCTTCAGGCCCTAATCTGGTTCCGGCACGGCACGCTGAGCCTTTGGTTATTTCCTCTTCCTGGTGGGAAATGAGAGTTAAATTTGCCCGTCCAGACACCTCCAGCTAGTCTCTCATTGGTTCTCGCTATTCCTGTTCATCTTCCGCAGAAATTGCAAACTGGGCCAAACAGGAGGTTAAAGGGACTGACTCTCCAAGTCGGGAGAGTGTTAGTAAAGCGTCTGGAATGTTGCACCCGAGTACCAGGGTACGAAAACTGAGACATATTTGAACACGTCTCCCGATCACATGGTTGATCATACTCTAGGTTCCACATGCATGTTTTAGCTGAAGGAAGAATACCTTAAACCTGGGTAGTTGAAACCCGTGGAATGGGTACCATGCAATATGACTTCAAAGGGTCTTCATTTGCTCACCGAACCTCTCCAATCCTATCACTGCTGCGTTTATGTCCCTGTACACATGCTTGATTCTCTTTCGGAGACATAGCAATCCATACGTTTTAAGATACTTAAGAGTCAGGTACATTCTTAGGCGTTTAATATGCGGTGTTGAGTCCATTTCGTTGAGCAAGGAGTAGCTCTTGTCTATTCCATATTTGGCTTAAGGAACTTTATCTGTGCTCATTTCAATCTCTGGTTTTATGCAGCACCCCAACTCACCTTTACCCTTAAACAAGCATAAGTTGGTTTTCTAAATTTGAGACCCTGTTCTGTTCTGTAATTCAGTTCCTGTGTAGCCAAGTTTACATTCCGTGTATTACTGATATCTTATGATGTTTCTGTTTCTGTGTGACTTATTTCAGTTAGAATCATCGTACCTGAATCCACTCATTGTGCTGCTACGGGCCTGATGACATAGATTTCACTGCTGAGTGATACTGCATTGTACGTAAGTACCACAAGTTCTTTATCCATTTTTCACTTTCTGTGATATTGAACTTGTACGGTAAACGAGGTTCTTGTAAACAGAGGCGTCCCAAACATTGGGGTGGCTGTGTCTTTTTGATTTTAATTTCCCTAAGCTATAGGACCATAAGTGGAAGTGGCCTAGGCTCTGTTGCTTTGTTTTTTAGATGTTTCAGGAAACACCATACACTTCTCCCGAGTGTCTGTTGGCAGTTTACATCCCGCCCATCAGCATAACAAGGCTCCCAGTTCTCCATGGCCTGTCCTGCCTTTCTGGATTTTACACTTTTTTCAGATGGCCCTTTTGACCGGGGGGAAGTGAGACTTCATTGTAGTGCAGATTTCCTTTGCAAGCTTGCTTGGTTGGCCAAAAAGGGCGTATGCGTTTTTTCCTGAATATATTCAGGAAAAAACGCATACGCCCTTTTTGGCCAAGTGCATCATTGTGGACGTTCTGCCTCTTTTCCTATGCTTTCAATGCAATTCCAGTCTACCTCCTGAAATCGGTTTCCTGCAATTCTGCCCCGCTTTCAAGTCCTCTTGGCAGCCTTACTTCAGTATATCTTTGGACGATAGTTGTCATTTATAACTCTGCAGGTTTGTGAATTACAGTGCCCCTGAGCTCCTTTCTTCAACTCGTTTTCTTGTGAGCTGGCCGCAACACCGCAGGATGGCTTCAGGCCCTAATCTGGTTCCGGCACGGCACGCTGAGCCTTTGGTTATTTCCTCTTCCTGGTGGGAAATGAGAGTTAAATTTGCCCGTCCAGACACCTCCAGCTAGTCTCTCATTGGTTCTCGCTATTCCTGTTCATCTTCCGCAGAAATTGCAAACTGGGCCAAACAGGAGGTTAAAGGGACTGACTCTCCAAGTCGGGAGAGTGTTAGTAAAGCGTCTGGAATGTTGCACCCGAGTACCAGGGTACGAAAACTGAGACATATTTGAACACGTCTCCCGATCACATGGTTGATCATACTCTAGGTTCCACATGCATGTTTTAGCTGAAGGAAGAATACCTTAAACCTGGGTAGTTGAAACCCGTGGAATGGGTACCATGCAATATGACTTCAAAGGGTCTTCATTTGCTCACCGAACCTCTCCAATCCTATCACTGCTGCGTTTATGTCCCTGTACACATGCTTGATTCTCTTTCGGAGACATAGCAATCCATAGGTTTTAAGATACTTAAGAGTCAGGTACATTCTTAGGCGTTTAATATGCGGTGTTGAGTCCATTTCGTTGAGCAAGGAATAGCTCTTGTCTATTCCATATTTGGCTTAAGGAACTTTATCTGTGCTCATTTCAATCTCTGGTTTTATGCAGCACCCCAACTCACCTTTACCCTTAAACAAGCATAAGTTGGTTTTCTAAATTTGAGACCCTGTTCTGTTCTGTAATTCAGTTCCTGTGTAGCCAAGTTTACATTCCGTGTATTACTGATATCTTATGATGTTTCTGTTTCTGTGTGACTTATTTCAGTTAGAATCATCGTACCTGAATCCACTCATTGTGCTGCTACGGGCCTGATGACATAGATTTCACTGCTGAGTGATACTGCATTGTACGTAAGTACCACAAGTTCTTTATCCATTTTTCACTTTCTGTGATATTGAACTTGTACGGTAAACGAGGTTCTTGTAAACAGAGGCGTCCCAAACATTGGGGTGGCTGTGTCTTTTTGATTTTAATTTCCCTAAGCTATAGGACCATAAGTGGAAGTGCCCTAGGCTCTGTTGCTTTGTTTTTTAGATGTTTCAGGAAACACCATACACTTCTCCCGAGTGTCTGTTGGCAGTTTACATCCCGCCCATCAGCATAACAAGGCTCCCAGTTCTCCATGGCCTGTCCTGCCTTTCTGGATTTTACACTTTTTTCAGATGGCCCTTTTGACCGGGGGGAAGTGAGACTTCATTGTAGTGCAGATTTCCTTTGCAAGCTTGCTTGGTTGGCCAAAAAGGGCGTATGCGTTTTTTCCTGAATATATTCAGGAAAAAACGCATACGCCCTTTTTGGCCAAGTGCATCATTGTGGACGTTCTGCCTCTTTTCCTATGCTTTCAATGCAATTCCAGTCTACCTCCTGAAATCGGTTTCCTGCAATTCTGCCCCGCTTTCAAGTCCTCTTGGCAGCCTTACTTCAGTATATTTTTGGACGATAACTGTCATTTATAACTCTGCAGGTTTGTGAATTACAGTGCCCCTGAGCTCCTTTCTTCAACTCGCTTTCTTGTGAGCTGGCCGCAACACCGCAGGATGGCTTCAGGCCCTAATCTGGTTCCGGCACGGCACGCTGAGCCTTTGGTTATTTCCTCTTCCTGGTGGGAAATGAGAGTTAAATTTGCCCGTCCAGACACCTCCAGCTAGTCTCTCATTGGTTCTCGCTATTCCTGTTCATCTTCCGCAGAAATTGCAAACTGGGCCAAACAGGAGGTTAAAGGGACTGACTCTCCAAGTCGGGAGAGTGTTAGTAAAGCGTCTGGAATGTTGCACCCGAGTACCAGGGTACGAAAACTGAGACATATTTGAACACGTCTCCCGATCACATGGTTGATCATACTCTAGGTTCCACATGCATGTTTTAGCTGAAGGAAGAATACCTTAAACCTGGGTAGTTGAAACCCGTGGAATGGGTACCATGCAATATGACTTCAAAGGGTCTTCATTTGCTCACCGAACCTCTCCAATCCTATCACTGCTGCGTTTATGTCCCTGTACACATGCTTGATTCTCTTTCGGAGACATAGCAATCCATAGGTTTTAAGATACTTAAGAGTCAGGTACATTCTTAGGCGTTTAATATGCGGTGTTGAGTCCATTTCGTTGAGCAAGGAGTAGCTCTTGTCTATTCCATATTTGGCTTAAGGAACTTTATCTGTGCTCATTTCAATCTCTGGTTTTATGCAGCACCCCAACTCACCTTTACCCTTAAACAAGCATAAGTTGGTTTTCTAAATTTGAGACCCTGTTCTGTTCTGTAATTCAGTTCCTGTGTAGCCAAGTTTACATTCCGTGTATTACTGATATCTTATGATGTTTCTTTTTCTGTGTGACTTATTTCAGTTAGAATCATCGTACCTGAATCCACTCATTGTGCTGCTACGGGCCTGATGACATAGATTTCACTGCTGAGTGATACTGCATTGTACGTAAGTACCACAAGTTCTTTATCCATTTTTCACTTTCTGTGATATTGAACTTGTACGGTAAACGAGGTTCTTGTAAACAGAGGCGTCCCAAACATTGGGGTGGCTGTGTCTTTTTGATTTTAATTTCCCTAAGCTATAGGACCATAAGTGGAAGTGCCCTAGGCTCTGTTGCTTTGTTTTTTAGATGTTTCAGGAAACACCATACACTTCTCCCGAGTGTCTGTTGGCAATTTACATCCCGCCCATCAGCATAACAAGGCTCCCAGTTCTCCATGGCCTGTCCTGCCTTTCTGGATTTTACACTTTTTTCAGATGGCCCTTTTGACCGGGGGGAAGTGAGACTTCATTGTAGTGCAGATTTCCTTTGCAAGCTTGCTTGGTTGGCCAAAAAGGGCGTATGCGTTTTTTCCTGAATATATTCAGGAAAAAACGCATACGCCCTTTTTGGCCAAGTGCATCATTGTGGACGTTCTGCCTCTTTTCCTATGCTTTCAATGCAATTCCAGTCTACCTCCTGAAATCGGTTTCCTGCAATTCTGCCCCGCTTTCAAGTCCTCTTGGCAGCCTTACTTCAGTATATTTTTGGACGATAGCTGTCATTTATACCTCTGCAGGTTTGTGAATTACAGTGCCCCTGAGCTCCTTTCTTCAACTCGCTTTCTTGTGAGCTGGCCGCAACACCGCAGGATGGCTTCAGGCCCTAATCTGGTTCCGGCACGGCACGCTGAGCCTTTGGTTATTTCCTCTTCCTGGTGGGAAATGAGAGTTAAATTTGCCCGTCCAGACACCTCCAGCTAGTCTCTCATTGGTTCTCGCTATTCCTGTTCATCTTCCGCAGAAATTGCAAACTGGGCCAAACAGGAGGTTAAAGGGACTGACTCTCCAAGTCTGGAGAGTGTTAGTAAAGCGTCTGGAATGTTGCACCCGAGTACCAGGGTACGAAAACTGAGACATATTTGAACACGTCTCCCGATCACATGGTTGATCATACTCTAGGTTCCACATGCATGTTTTAGCTGAAGGAAGAATACCTTAAACCTGGGTAGTTGAAACCCGTGGAATGGGTACCATGCAATATGACTTCAAAGGGTCTTCATTTGCTCACCGAACCTCTCCAATCCTATCACTGCTGCGTTTATGTCCCTGTACACATGCTTGATTCTCTTTCGGAGACATAGCAATCCATAGGTTTTAAGATACTTAAGAGTCAGGTACATTCTTAGGCGTTTAATATGCGGTGTTGAGTCCATTTCGTTGAGCAAGGAGTAGCTCTTGTCTATTCCATATTTGGCTTAAGGAACTTTATCTGTGCTCATTTCAATCTCTGGTTTTATGCAGCACCCCAACTCACCTTTACCCTTAAACAAGCATAAGTTGGTTTTCTAAATTTGAGACCCTGTTCTGTTCTGTAATTCAGTTCCTGTGTAGCCAAGTTTACATTCCGTGTATTACTGATATCTTATGATGTTTCTTTTTCTGTGTGACTTATTTCAGTTAGAATCATCGTACCTGAATCCACTCATTGTGCTGCTACGGGCCTGATGACATAGATTTCACTGCTGAGTGATACTGCATTGTACGTAAGTACCACAAGTTCTTTATCCATTTTTCACTTTCTGTGATATTGAACTTGTACGGTAAACGAGGTTCTTGTAAACAGAGGCGTCCCAAACATTGGGGTGGCTGTGTCTTTTTGATTTTAATTTCCCTAATCTATAGGACCATAAGTGGAAGTGGCCTAGGCTCTGTTGCTTTGTTTTTTAGATGTTTCAGGAAACACCATACACTTCTCCCGAGTGTCTGTTGGCAGTTTACATCCCGCCCATCAGCATAACAAGGCTCCCAGTTCTCCATGGCCTGTCCTGCCTTTCTGGATTTTACACTTTTTTCAGATGGCCCTTTTGACCGGGGGGAAGTGAGACTTCATTGTAGTGCAGATTTCCTTTGCAAGCTTGCTTGGTTGGCCAAAAAGGGCGTATGCGTTTTTTCCTGAATATATTCAGGAAAAAACGCATACGCCCTTTTTGGCCAAGTGCATCATTGTGGACGTTCTGCCTCTTTTCCTATGCTTTCAATGCAATTCCAGTCTACCTCCTGAAATCGGTTTCCTGCAATTCTGCCCCGATTTCAAGTCCTCTTGGCAGCCTTACTTCAGTATATCTTTGGACGATAGTTGTCATTTATAACTCTGCAGGTTTGTGAATTACAGTGCCCCTGAGCTCCTTTCTTCAACTCGTTTTCTTGTGAGCTGGCCGCAACACCGCAGGATGGCTTCAGGCCCTAATCTGGTTCCGGCACGGCACGCTGAGCCTTTGGTTATTTCCTCTTCCTGGTGGGAAATGAGAGTTAAATTTGCCCGTCCAGACACCTCCAGCTAGTCTCTCATTGGTTCTCGCTATTCCTGTTCATCTTCCGCAGAAATTGCAAACTGGGCCAAACAGGAGGTTAAAGGGACTGACTCTCCAAGTCGGGAGAGTGTTAGTAAAGCGTCTGGAATGTTGCACCCGAGTACCAGGGTACGAAAACTGAGACATATTTGAACACGTCTCCCGATCACATGGTTGATCATACTCTAGGTTCCACATGCATGTTTTAGCTGAAGGAAGAATACCTTAAACCTGGGTAGTTGAAACCCGTGGAATGGGTACCATGCAATATGACTTCAAAGGGTCTTCATTTGCTCACCGAACCTCTCCAATCCTATCACTGCTGCGTTTATGTCCCTGTACACATGCTTGATTCTCTTTCGGAGACATAGCAATCCATAGGTTTTAAGATACTTAAGAGTCAGGTACATTCTTAGGCGTTTAATATGCGGTGTTGAGTCCATTTCGTTGAGCAAGGAGTAGCTCTTGTCTATTCCATATTTGGCTTAAGGAACTTTATCTGTGCTCATTTCAATCTCTGGTTTTATGCAGCACCCCAACTCACCTTTACCCTTAAACAAGCATAAGTTGGTTTTCTAAATTTGAGACCCTGTTCTGTTCTGTAATTCAGTTCCTGTGTAGCCAAGTTTACATTCCGTGTATTACTGATATCTTATGATGTTTCTTTTTCTGTGTGACTTATTTCAGTTAGAATCATCGTACCTGAATCCACTCATTGTGCTGCTACGGGCCTGATGACATAGATTTCACTGCTGAGTGATACTGCATTGTACGTAAGTACCACAAGTTCTTTATCCATTTTTCACTTTCTGTGATATTGAACTTGTACGGTAAACGAGGTTCTTGTAAACAGAGGCGTCCCAAACATTGGGGTGGCTGTGTCTTTTTGATTTTAATTTCCCTAAGCTATAGGACCATAAGTGGAAGTGGCCTAGGCTCTGTTGCTTTGTTTTTTAGATGTTTCAGGAAACACCATACACTTCTCCCGAGTGTCTGTTGGCAGTTTACATCCCGCCCATCAGCATAACAAGGCTCCCAGTTCTCCATGGCCTGTCCTGCCTTTCTGGATTTTACACTTTTTTCAGATGGCCCTTTTGACCGGGGGGAAGTGAGACTTCATTGTAGTGCAGATTTCCTTTGCAAGCTTGCTTGGTTGGCCAAAAAGGGCGTATGCGTTTTTTCCTGAATATATTCAGGAAAAAACGCATACGCCCTTTTTGGCCAAGTGCATCATTGTGGACGTTCTGCCTCTTTTCCTATGCTTTCAATGCAATTCCAGTCTACCTCCTGAAATCGGTTTCCTGCAATTCTGCCCCGCTTTCAAGTCCTCTTGGCAGCCTTACTTCAGTATATTTTTGGACGATAGTTGTCATTTATAACTCTGCAGGTTTGTGAATTACAGTGCCCCTGAGCTCCTTTCTTCAACTCGTTTTCTTGTGAGCTGGCCACAACACCGCAGGATGGCTTCAGGCCCTAATCTGGTTCCGGCACGGCACGCTGATCCTTTGGTTATTTCCTCTTCCTGGTGGGAAATGAGAGTTAAATTTGCCCGTCCAGACACCTCCAGCTAGTCTCTCATTGGTTCTCGCTATTCCTGTTCATCTTCCGCAGAAATTGCAAACTGGGCCAAACAGGAGGTTAAAGGGACTGACTCTCCAAGTCGGGAGAGTGTTAGTAAAGCGTCTGGAATGTTGCACCCGAGTACCAGGGTACGAAAACTGAGACATATTTGAACACGTCTCCCGATCACATGGTTGATCATACTCTAGGTTCCACATGCATGTTTTAGCTGAAGGAAGAATACCTTAAACCTGGGTAGTTGAAACCCGTGGAATGGGTACCATGCAATATGACTTCAAAGGGTCTTCATTTGCTCACCGAACCTCTCCAATCCTATCACTGCTGCGTTTATGTCCCTGTACACATGCTTGATTCTCTTTCGGAGACATAGCAATCCATAGGTTTTAAGATATTTAAGAGTCAGGTACATTCTTAGGCGTTTAATATGCGGTGTTGAGTCCATTTCGTTGAGCAAGGAGTAGCTCTTGTCTATTCCATATTTGGCTTAAGGAACTTTATCTGTGCTCATTTCAATCTCTGGTTTTATGCAGCACCCCAACTCACCTTTACCCTTAAACAAGCATAAGTTGGTTTTCTAAATTTGAGACCCTGTTCTGTTCTGTAATTCAGTTCCTGTGTAGCCAAGTTTACATTCCGTGTATTACTGATATCTTATGATGTTTCTTTTTCTGTGTGACTTATTTCAGTTAGAATCATCGTACCTGAATCCACTCATTGTGCTGCTACGGGCCTGATGACATAGATTTCACTGCTGAGTGATACTGCATTGTACGTAAGTACCACAAGTTCTTTATCCATTTTTCACTTTCTGTGATATTGAACTTGTACGGTAAACGAGGTTCTTGTAAACAGAGGCGTCCCAAACATTGGGGTGGCTGTGTCTTTTTGATTTTAATTTCCCTAAGCTATAGGACCATAAGTGGAAGTGGCCTAGGCTCTGTTGCTTTGTTTTTTAGATGTTTCAGGAAACACCATACACTTCTCCCGAGTGTCTGTTGGCAGTTTACATCCCGCCCATCAGCATAACAAGGCTCCCAGTTCTCCATGGCCTGTCCTGCCTTTCTGGATTTTACACTTTTTTCAGATGGCCCTTTTGACCGGGGGGAAGTGAGACTTCATTGTAGTGCAGATTTCCTTTGCAAGCTTGCTTGGTTGGCCAAAAAGGGCGTATGCGTTTTTTCCTGAATATATTCAGGAAAAAACGCATACGCCCTTTTTGGCCAAGTGCATCATTGTGGACGTTCTGCCTCTTTTCCTATGCTTTCAATGCAATTCCAGTCTACCTCCTGAAATCGGTTTCCTGCAATTCTGCCCCGCTTTCAAGTCCTCTTGGCAGCCTTACTTCAGTATATTTTTGGACGATAGTTGTCATTTATAACTCTGCAGGTTTGTGAATTACAGTGCCCCTGAGCTCCTTTCTTCAACTCGTTTTCTTGTGAGCTGGCCGCAACACCGCAGGATGGCTTCAGGCCCTAATCTGGTTCCGGCACGGCACGCTGAGCCTTTGGTTATTTCCTCTTCCTGGTGGGAAATGAGAGTTAAATTTGCCCGTCCAGACACCTCCAGCTAGTCTCTCATTGGTTCTCGCTATTCCTGTTCATCTTCCGCAGAAATTGCAAACTGGGCCAAACAGGAGGTTAAAGGGACTGACTCTCCAAGTCGGGAGAGTGTTAGTAAAGCGTCTGGAATGTTGCACCCGAGTACCAGGGTACGAAAACTGAGACATATTTGAACACGTCTCCCGATCACATGGTTGATCATACTCTAGGTTCCACATGCATGTTTTAGCTGAAGGAAGAATACCTTAAACCTGGGTAGTTGAAACCCGTGGAATGGGTACCATGCAATATGACTTCAAAGGGTCTTCATTTGCTCACCGAACCTCTCCAATCCTATCACTGCTGCGTTTATGTCCCTGTACACATGCTTGATTCTCTTTCGGAGACATAGCAATCCATAGGTTTTAAGATACTTAAGAGTCAGGTACATTCTTAGGCGTTTAATATGCGGTGTTGAGTCCATTTCGTTGAGCAAGGAGTAGCTCTTGTCTATTCCATATTTGGCTTAAGGAACTTTATCTGTGCTCATTTCAATCTCTGGTTTTATGCAGCACCCCAACTCACCTTTACCCTTAAACAAGCATAAGTTGGTTTTCTAAATTTGAGACCCTGTTCTGTTCTGTAATTCAGTTCCTGTGTAGCCAAGTTTACATTCCGTGTATTACTGATATCTTATGATGTTTCTTTTTCTGTGTGACTTATTTCAGTTAGAATCATCGTACCTGAATCCACTCATTGTGCTGCTACGGGCCTGATGACATAGATTTCACTGCTGAGTGATACTGCATTGTACGTAAGTACCACAAGTTCTTTATCCATTTTTCACTTTCTGTGATATTGAACTTGTATGGTAAACGAGGTTCTTGTAAACAGAGGCGTCCCAAACATTGGGGTGGCTGTGTCTTTTTGATTTTAATTTCCCTAAGCTATAGGACCATAAGTGGAAGTGCCCTAGGCTCTGTTGCTTTGTTTTTTAGATGTTTCAGGAAACACCATACACTTCTCCCGAGTGTCTGTTGGCAGTTTACATCCCGCCCATCAGCATAACAAGGCTCCCAGTTCTCCATGGCCTGTCCTGCCTTTCTGGATTTTACACTTTTTTCAGATGGCCCTTTTGACCGGGGGGAAGTGAGACTTCATTGTAGTGCAGATTTCCTTTGCAAGCTTGCTTGGTTGGCCAAAAAGGGCGTATGCGTTTTTTCCTGAATATATTCAGGAAAAAACGCATACGCCCTTTTTGGCCAAGTGCATCATTGTGGACGTTCTGCCTCTTTTCCTATGCTTTCAATGCAATTCCAGTCTACCTCCTGAAATCGGTTTCCTGCAATTCTGCCCCGCTTTCAAGTCCTCTTGGCAGCCTTACTTCAGTATATTTTTGGACGATAGTTGTCATTTATAACTCTGCAGGTTTGTGAATTACAGTGCCCCTGAGCTCCTTTCTTCAACTCGTTTTCTTGTGAGCTGGCCGCAACACCGCAGGATGGCTTCAGGCCCTAATCTGGTTCCGGCACGGCACGCTGAGCCTTTGGTTATTTCCTCTTCCTGGTGGGAAATGAGAGTTAAATTTGCCCGTCCAGACACCTCCAGCTAGTCTCTCATTGGTTCTCGCTATTCCTGTTCATCTTCCGCAGAAATTGCAAACTGGGCCAAACAGGAGGTTAAAGGGACTGACTCTCCAAGTCGGGAGAGTGTTAGTAAAGCGTCTGGAATGTTGCACCCGAGTACCAGGGTACGAAAACTGAGACATATTTGAACACGTCTCCCGATCACATGGTTGATCATACTCTAGGTTCCACATGCATGTTTTAGCTGAAGGAAGAATACCTTAAACCTGGGTAGTTGAAACCCGTGGAATGGGTACCATGCAATATGACTTCAAAGGGTCTTCATTTGCTCACCGAACCTCTCCAATCCTATCACTGCTGCGTTTATGTCCCTGTACACATGCTTGATTCTCTTTCGGAGACATAGCAATCCATAGGTTTTAAGATATTTAAGAGTCAGGTACATTCTTAGGCGTTTAATATGCGGTGTTGAGTCCATTTCGTTGAGCAAGGAGTAGCTCTTGTCTATTCCATATTTGGCTTAAGGAACTTTATCTGTGCTCATTTCAATCTCTGGTTTTATGCAGCACCCCAACTCACCTTTACCCTTAAACAAGCATAAGTTGGTTTTCTAAATTTGAGACCCTGTTCTGTTCTGTAATTCAGTTCCTGTGTAGCCAAGTTTACATTCCGTGTATTACTGATATCTTATGATGTTTCTTTTTCTGTGTGACTTATTTCAGTTAGAATCATCGTACCTGAATCCACTCATTGTGCTGCTACGGGCCTGATGACATAGATTTCACTGCTGAGTGATACTGCATTGTACGTAAGTACCACAAGTTCTTTATCCATTTTTCACTTTCTGTGATATTGAACTTGTACGGTAAACGAGGTTCTTGTAAACAGAGGCGTCCCAAACATTGGGGTGGCTGTGTCTTTTTGATTTTAATTTCCCTAAGCTATAGGACCATAAGTGGAAGTGGCCTAGGCTCTGTTGCTTTGTTTTTTAGATGTTTCAGGAAACACCATACACTTCTCCCGAGTGTCTGTTGGCAGTTTACATCCCGCCCATCAGCATAACAAGGCTCCCAGTTCTCCATGGCCTGTCCTGCCTTTCTGGATTTTACACTTTTTTCAGATGGCCCTTTTGACCGGGGGGAAGTGAGACTTCATTGTAGTGCAGATTTCCTTTGCAAGCTTGCTTGGTTGGCCAAAAAGGGCGTATGCGTTTTTTCCTGAATATATTCAGGAAAAAACGCATACGCCCTTTTTGGCCAAGTGCATCATTGTGGACGTTCTGCCTCTTTTCCTATGCTTTCAATGCAATTCCAGTCTACCTCCTGAAATCGGTTTCCTGCAATTCTGCCCCGCTTTCAAGTCCTCTTGGCAGCCTTACTTCAGTATATTTTTGGACGATAGTTGTCATTTATAACTCTGCAGGTTTGTGAATTACAGTGCCCCTGAGCTCCTTTCTTCAACTCGTTTTCTTGTGAGCTGGCCGCAACACCGCAGGATGGCTTCAGGCCCTAATCTGGTTCCGGCACGGCACGCTGAGCCTTTGGTTATTTCCTCTTCCTGGTGGGAAATGAGAGTTAAATTTGCCCGTCCAGACACCTCCAGCTAGTCTCTCATTGGTTCTCGCTATTCCTGTTCATCTTCCGCAGAAATTGCAAACTGGGCCAAACAGGAGGTTAAAGGGACTGACTCTCCAAGTCGGGAGAGTGTTAGTAAAGCGTCTGGAATGTTACACCCGAGTACCAGGGTACGAAAACTGAGACATATTTGAACACGTCTCCCGATCACATGGTTGATCATACTCTAGGTTCCACATGCATGTTTTAGCTGAAGGAAGAATACCTTAAACCTGGGTAGTTGAAACCCGTGGAATGGGTACCATGCAATATGACTTCAAAGGGTCTTCATTTGCTCACCGAACCTCTCCAATCCTATCACTGCTGCGTTTATGTCCCTGTACACATGCTTGATTCTCTTTCGGAGACATAGCAATCCATAGGTTTTAAGATACTTAAGAGTCAGGTACATTCTTAGGCGTTTAATATGCGGTGTTGAGTCCATTTCGTTGAGCAAGGAGTAGCTCTTGTCTATTCCATATTTGGCTTAAGGAACTTTATCTGTGCTCATTTCAATCTCTGGTTTTATGCAGCACCCCAACTCACCTTTACCCTTAAACAAGCATAAGTTGGTTTTCTAAATTTGAGACCCTGTTCTGTTCTGTAATTCAGTTCCTGTGTAGCCAAGTTTACATTCCGTGTATTACTGATATCTTATGATGTTTCTTTTTCTGTGTGACTTATTTCAGTTAGAATCATCGTACCTGAATCCACTCATTGTGCTGCTACGGGCCTGATGACATAGATTTCACTGCTGAGTGATACTGCATTGTACGTAAGTACCACAAGTTCTTTATCCATTTTTCACTTTCTGTGATATTGAACTTGTATGGTAAAAGAGGTTCTTGTAAACAGAGGCGTCCCAAACATTGGGGTGGCTGTGTCTTTTTGATTTTAATTTCCCTAAGCTATAGGACCATAAGTGGAAGTGGCCTAGGCTCTGTTGCTTTGTTTTTTAGATGTTTCAGGAAACACCATACACTTCTCCCGAGTGTCTGTTGGCAGTTTACATCCCGCCCATCAGCATAACAAGGCTCCCAGTTCTCCATGGCCTGTCCTGCCTTTCTGGATTTTACACTTTTTTCAGATGGCCCTTTTGACCGGGGGGAAGTGAGACTTCATTGTAGTGCAGATTTCCTTTGCAAGCTTGCTTGGTTGGCCAAAAAGGGCGTATGCGTTTTTTCCTGAATATATTCAGGAAAAAACGCATACGCCCTTTTTGGCCAAGTGCATCATTGTGGACGTTCTGCCTCTTTTCCTATGCTTTCAATGCAATTCCAGTCTACCTCCTGAAATCGGTTTCCTGCAATTCTGCCCCGCTTTGAAGTCCTCTTGGCAGCCTTACTTCAGTATATTTTTGGACGATAGTTGTCATTTATAACTCTGCAGGTTTGTGAATTACAGTGCCCCTGAGCTCCTTTCTTCAACTCGTTTTCTTGTGAGCTGGCCGCAACACCGCAGGATGGCTTCAGGCCCTAATCTGGTTCCGGCACGGCACGCTGAGCCTTTGGTTATTTCCTCTTCCTGGTGGGAAATGAGAGTTAAATTTGCCCGTCCAGACACCTCCAGCTAGTCTCTCATTGGTTCTCGCTATTCCTGTTCATCTTCCGCAGAAATTGCAAACTGGGCCAAACAGGAGGTTAAAGGGACTGACTCTCCAAGTCGGGAGAGTGTTAGTAAAGCGTCTGGAATGTTGCACCCGAGTACCAGGGTACGAAAACTGAGACATATTTGAACACGTCTCCCGATCACATGGTTGATCATACTCTAGGTTCCACATGCATGTTTTAGCTGAAGGAAGAATACCTTAAACCTGGGTAGTTGAAACCCGTGGAATGGGTACCATGCAATATGACTTCAAAGGGTCTTCATTTGCTCACCGAACCTCTCCAATCCTATCACTGCTGCGTTTATGTCCCTGTACACATGCTTGATTCTCTTTCGGAGACATAGCAATCCATAGGTTTTAAGATACTTAAGAGTCAGGTACATTCTTAGGCGTTTAATATGCGGTGTTGAGTCCATTTCGTTGAGCAAGGAGTAGCTCTTGTCTATTCCATATTTGGCTTAAGGAACTTTATCTGTGCTCATTTCAATCTCTGGTTTTATGCAGCACCCCAACTCACCTTTACCCTTAAACAAGCATAAGTTGGTTTTCTAAATTTGAGACCCTGTTCTGTTCTGTAATTCAGTTCCTGTGTAGCCAAGTTTACATTCCGTGTATTACTGATATCTTATGATGTTTCTTTTTCTGTGTGACTTATTTCAGTTAGAATCATCGTACCTGAATCCACTCATTGTGCTGCTACGGGCCTGATGACATAGATTTCACTGCTGAGTGATACTGCATTGTACGTAAGTACCACAAGTTCTTTATCCATTTTTCACTTTCTGTGATATTGAACTTGTACGGTAAACGAGGTTCTTGTAAACAGAGGCGTCCCAAACATTGGGGTGGCTGTGTCTTTTTGATTTTAATTTCCCTAAGCTATAGGACCATAAGTGGAAGTGCCCTAGGCTCTGTTGCTTTGTTTTTTAGATGTTTCAGGAAACACCATACACTTCTCCCGAGTGTCTGTTGGCAGTTTACATCCCGCCCATCAGCATAACAAGGCTCCCAGTTCTCCATGGCCTGTCCTGCCTTTCTGGATTTTACACTTTTTTCAGATGGCCCTTTTGACCGGGGGGAAGTGAGACTTCATTGTAGTGCAGATTTCCTTTGCAAGCTTGCTTGGTTGGCCAAAAAGGGCGTATGCGTTTTTTCCTGAATATATTCAGGAAAAAACGCATACGCCCTTTTTGGCCAAGTGCATCATTGTGGACGTTCTGCCTCTTTTCCTATGCTTTCAATGCAATTCCAGTCTACCTCCTGAAATCGGTTTCCTGCAATTCTGCCCCGCTTTCAAGTCCTCTTGGCAGCCTTACTTCAGTATATTTTTGGACGATAGTTGTCATTTATAACTCTGCAGGTTTGTGAATTACAGTGCCCCTGAGCTCCTTTCTTCAACTCGTTTTCTTGTGAGCTGGCCGCAACACCGCAGGATGGCTTCAGGCCCTAATCTGGTTCCGGCACGGCACGCTGAGCCTTTGGTTATTTCCTCTTCCTGGTGGGAAATGAGAGTTAAATTTGCCCGTCCAGACACCTCCAGCTAGTCTCTCATTGGTTCTCGCTATTCCTGTTCATCTTCCGCAGAAATTGCAAACTGGGCCAAACAGGAGGTTAAAGGGACTGACTCTCCAAGTCGGGAGAGTGTTAGTAAAGCGTCTGGAATGTTGCACCCGAGTACCAGGGTACGAAAACTGAGACATATTTGAACATGTCTCTCGATCACATGGTTGATCATACTCTAGGTTCCACATGCATGTTTTAGCTGAAGGAAGAATACCTTAAACCTGGGTAGTTGAAACCCGTGGAATGGGTACCATGCAATATGACTTCAAAGGGTCTTCATTTGCTCACCGAACCTCTCCAATCCTATCACTGCTGCGTTTATGTCCCTGTACACATGCTTGATTCTCTTTCGGAGACATAGCAATCCATAGGTTTTAAGATACTTAAGAGTCAGGTACATTCTTAGGCGTTTAATATGCGGTGTTGAGTCCATTTCGTTGAGCAAGGAGTAGCTCTTGTCTATTCCATATTTGGCTTAAGGAACTTTATCTGTGCTCATTTCAATCTCTGGTTTTATGCAGCACCCCAACTCACCTTTACCCTTAAACAAGCATAAGTTGGTTTTCTAAATTTGAGACCCTGTTCTGTTCTGTAATTCAGTTCCTGTGTAGCCAAGTTTACATTCCGTGTATTACTGATATCTTATGATGTTTCTTTTTCTGTGTGACTTATTTCAGTTAGAATCATCGTACCTGAATCCACTCATTGTGCTGCTACGGGCCTGATGACATAGATTTCACTGCTGAGTGATACTGCATTGTACGTAAGTACCACAAGTTCTTTATCCATTTTTCACTTTCTGTGATATTGAACTTGTACGGTAAATGAGGTTCTTGTAAACAGAGGCGTCCCAAACATTGGGGTGGCTGTGTCTTTTTGATTTTAATTTCCCTAAGCTATAGGACCATAAGTGGAAGTGCCCTAGGCTCTGTTGCTTTGTTTTTTAGATGTTTCAGGAAACACCATACACTTCTCCCGAGTGTCTGTTGGCAGTTTACATCCCGCCCATCAGCATAACAAGGCTCCCAGTTCTCCATGGCCTGTCCTGCCTTTCTGGATTTTACACTTTTTTCAGATGGCCCTTTTGACCGGGGGGAAGTGAGACTTCATTGTAGTGCAGATTTCCTTTGCAAGCTTGCTTGGTTGGCCAAAAAGGGCGTATGCGTTTTTTCCTGAATATATTCAGGAAAAAACGCATACGCCCTTTTTGGCCAAGTGCATCATTGTGGACGTTCTGCCTCTTTTCCTATGCTTTCAATGTAATTCCAGTCTACCTCCTGAAATCGGTTTCCTGCAATTCTGCCCCGCTTTCAAGTCCTCTTGGCAGCCTTACTTCAGTATATTTTTGGACGATAGCTGTCATTTATAACTCTGCAGGTTTGTGAATTACAGTGCCCCTGAGCTCCTTTCTTCAACTCGTTTTCTTGTGAGCTGGCCGCAACACCGCAGGATGGCTTCAGGCCCTAATCTGGTTCCGGCACGGCACGCTGAGCCTTTGGTTATTTCCTCTTCCTGGTGGGAAATGAGAGTTAAATTTGCCCGTCCAGACACCTCCAGCTAGTCTCTCATTGGTTCTCGCTATTCCTGTTCATCTTCCGCAGAAATTGCAAACTGGGCCAAACAGGAGGTTAAAGGGACTGACTCTCCAAGTCGGGAGAGTGTTAGTAAAGCATCTGGAATGTTGCACCCGAGTACCAGGGTACGAAAACTGAGACATATTTGAACACGTCTCCCGATCACATGGTTGATCATACTCTAGGTTCCACATGCATGTTTTAGCTGAAGGAAGAATACCTTAAACCTGGGTAGTTGAAACCCGTGGAATGGGTACCATGCAATATGACTTCAAAGGGTCTTCATTTGCTCACCGAACCTCTCCAATCCTATCACTGCTGCGTTTATGTCCCTGTACACATGCTTGATTCTCTTTCGGAGACATAGCAATCCATAGGTTTTAAGATACTTAAGAGTCAGGTACATTCTTAGGCGTTTAATATGCGGTGTTGAGTCCATTTCGTTGAGCAAGGAGTAGCTCTTGTCTATTCCATATTTGGCTTAAGGAACTTTATCTGTGCTCATTTCAATCTCTGGTTTTATGCAGCACCCCAACTCACCTTTACCCTTAAACAAGCATAAGTTGGTTTTCTAAATTTGAGACCCTGTTCTGTTCTGTAATTCAGTTCCTGTGTAGCCAAGTTTACATTCCGTGTATTACTGATATCTTATGATGTTTCTTTTTCTGTGTGACTTATTTCAGTTAGAATCATCGTACCTGAATCCACTCATTGTGCTGCTACGGGCCTGATGACATAGATTTCACTGCTGAGTGATACTGCATTGTACGTAAGTACCACAAGTTCTTTATCCATTTTTCACTTTCTGTGATATTGAACTTGTACGGTAAACGAGGTTCTTGTAAACAGAGGCGTCCCAAACATTGGGGTGGCTGTGTCTTTTTGATTTTAATTTCCCTAAGCTATAGGACCATAAGTGGAAGTGGCCTAGGCTCTGTTGCTTTGTTTTTTAGATGTTTCAGGAAACACCATACACTTCTCCCGAGTGTCTGTTGGCAGTTTACATCCCGCCCATCAGCATAACAAGGCTCCCAGTTCTCCATGGCCTGTCCTGCCTTTCTGGATTTTACACTTTTTTCAGATGGCCCTTTTGACCGGGGGGAAGTGAGACTTCATTGTAGTGCAGATTTCCTTTGCAAGCTTGCTTGGTTGGCCAAAAAGGGCGTATGCGTTTTTTCCTGAATATATTCAGGAAAAAACGCATACGCCCTTTTTGGCCAAGTGCATCATTGTGGACGTTCTGCCTCTTTTCCTATGCTTTCAATGCAATTCCAGTCTACCTCCTGAAATCGGTTTCCTGCAATTCTGCCCCGCTTTCAAGTCCTCTTGGCAGCCTTACTTCAGTATATTTTTGGACGATAGCTGTCATTTATAACTCTGCAGGTTTGTGAATTACAGTGCCCCTGAGCTCCTTTCTTCAACTCGTTTTCTTGTGAGCTGGCCGCAACACCGCAGGATGGCTTCAGGCCCTAATCTGGTTCCGGCACGGCACGCTGAGCCTTTGGTTATTTCCTCTTCCTGGTGGGAAATGAGAGTTAAATTTGCCCGTCCAGACACCTCCAGCTAGTCTCTCATTGGTTCTCGCTATTCCTGTTCATCTTCCGCAGAAATTGCAAACTGGGCCAAACAGGAGGTTAAAGGGACTGACTCTCCAAGTCGGGAGAGTGTTAGTAAAGCGTCTGGAATGTTGCACCCGAGTACCAGGGTACGAAAACTGAGACATATTTGAACACGTCTCCCGATCACATGGTTGATCATACTCTAGGTTCCACATGCATGTTTTAGCTGAAGGAAGAATACCTTAAACCTGGGTAGTTGAAACCCGTGGAATGGGTACCATGCAATATGACTTCAAAGGGTCTTCATTTGCTCACCGAACCTCTCCAATCCTATCACTGCTGCGTTTATGTCCCTGTACACATGCTTGATTCTCTTTCGGAGACATAGCAATCCATACGTTTTAAGATACTTAAGAGTCAGGTACATTCTTAGGCGTTTAATATGCGGTGTTGAGTCCATTTCGTTGAGCAAGGAGTAGCTCTTGTCTATTCCATATTTGGCTTAAGGAACTTTATCTGTGCTCATTTCAATCTCTGGTTTTATGCAGCACCCCAACTCACCTTTACCCTTAAACAAGCATAAGTTGGTTTTCTAAATTTGAGACCCTGTTCTGTTCTGTAATTCAGTTCCTGTGTAGCCAAGTTTACATTCCGTGTATTACTGATATCTTATGATGTTTCTTTTTCTGTGTGACTTATTTCAGTTAGAATCATCGTACCTGAATCCACTCATTGTGCTGCTACGGGCCTGATGACATAGATTTCACTGCTGAGTGATACTGCATTGTACGTAAGTACCACAAGTTCTTTATCCATTTTTCACTTTCTGTGATATTGAACTTGTACGGTAAATGAGGTTCTTGTAAACAGAGGCGTCCCAAACATTGGGGTGGCTGTGTCTTTTTGATTTTAATTTCCCTAAGCTATAGGACCATAAGTGGAAGTGCCCTAGGCTCTGTTGCTTTGTTTTTTAGATGTTTCAGGAAACACCATACACTTCTCCCGAGTGTCTGTTGGCAGTTTACATCCCGCCCATCAGCATAACAAGGCTCCCAGTTCTCCATGGCCTGTCCTGCCTTTCTGGATTTTACACTTTTTTCAGATGGCCCTTTTGACCGGGGGGAAGTGAGACTTCATTGTAGTGCAGATTTCCTTTGCAAGCTTGCTTGGTTGGCCAAAAAGGGCGTATGCGTTTTTTCCTGAATATATTCAGGAAAAAACGCATACGCCCTTTTTGGCCAAGTGCATCATTGTGGACGTTCTGCCTCTTTTCCTATGCTTTCAATGCAATTCCAGTCTACCTCCTGAAATCGGTTTCCTGCAATTCTGCCCCGCTTTCAAGTCCTCTTGGCAGCCTTACTTCAGTATATTTTTGGACGATAGCTGTCATTTATAACTCTGCAGGTTTGTGAATTACAGTGCCCCTGAGCTCCTTTCTTCAACTCGTTTTCTTGTGAGCTGGCCGCAACACCGCAGGATGGCTTCAGGCCCTAATCTGGTTCCGGCACGGCACGCTGAGCCTTTGGTTATTTCCTCTTCCTGGTGGGAAATGAGAGTTAAATTTGCCCGTCCAGACACCTCCAGGTAGTCTCTCATTGGTTCTCGCTATTCCTGTTCATCTTCCGCAGAAATTGCAAACTGGGCCAAACAGGAGGTTAAAGGGACTGACTCTCCAAGTGGGGAGAGTGTTAGTAAAGCGTCTGGAATGTTGCACCCGAGTACCAGGGTACGAAAACTGAGACATATTTGAACACGTCTCCCGATCACATGGTTGATCATACTCTAGGTTCCACATGCATGTTTTAGCTGAAGGAAGAATACCTTAAACCTGGGTAGTTGAAACCCGTGGAATGGGTACCATGCAATATGACTTCAAAGGGTCTTCATTTGCTCACCGAACCTCTCCAATCCTATCACTGCTGCGTTTATGTCCCTGTACACATGCTTGATTCTCTTTCGGAGACATAGCAATCCATAGGTTTTAAGATACTTAAGAGTCAGGTACATTCTTAGGCGTTTAATATGCGGTGTTGAGTCCATTTCGTTGAGCAAGGAGTAGCTCTTGTCTATTCCATATTTGGCTTAAGGAACTTTATCTGTGCTCATTTCAATCTCTGGTTTTATGCAGCACCCCAACTCACCTTTACCCTTAAACAAGCATAAGTTGGTTTTCTAAATTTGAGACCCTGTTCTGTTCTGTAATTCAGTTCCTGTGTAGCCAAGTTTACATTCCGTGTATTACTGATATCTTATGATGTTTCTTTTTCTGTGTGACTTATTTCAGTTAGAATCATCGTACCTGAATCCACTCATTGTGCTGCTACGGGCCTGATGACATAGATTTCACTGCTGAGTGATACTGCATTGTACGTAAGTACCACAAGTTCTTTATCCATTTTTCACTTTCTGTGATATTGAACTTGTACGGTAAACGAGGTTCTTGTAAACAGAGGCGTCCCAAACATTGGGGTGGCTGTGTCTTTTTGATTTTAATTTCCCTAAGCTATAGGACCATAAGTGGAAGTGGCCTAGGCTCTGTTGCTTTGTTTTTTAGATGTTTCAGGAAACACCATACACTTCTCCCGAGTGTCTGTTGGCAGTTTACATCCCGCCCATCAGCATAACAAGGCTCCCAGTTCTCCATGGCCTGTCCTGCCTTTCTGGATTTTACACTTTTTTCAGATGGCCCTTTTGACCGGGGGGAAGTGAGACTTCATTGTAGTGCAGATTTCCTTTGCAAGCTTGCTTGGTTGGCCAAAAAGGGCGTATGCGTTTTTTCCTGAATATATTCAGGAAAAAACGCATACGCCCT
Organism: Globicephala melas; assembly: GCF_963455315.2. NCBI lineage: Eukaryota > Metazoa > Chordata > Mammalia > Artiodactyla > Delphinidae > Globicephala > Globicephala melas. The sequence goes on along the minus strand of NW_027207364.1, from coordinate 433,392 downwards.
TTTTGGCCAAGTGCATCATTGTGGACGTTCTGCCTCTTTTCCTATGCTTTCAATGCAATTCCAGTCTACCTCCTGAAATCGGTTTCCTGCAATTCTGCCCCGCTTTCAAGTCCTCTTGGCAGCCTTACTTCAGTATATTTTTGGACGATAGCTGTCATTTATAACTCTGCAGGTTTGTGAATTACAGTGCCCCTGAGCTCCTTTCTTCAACTCGCTTTCTTGTGAGCTGGCCGCAACACCGCAGGATGGCTTCAGGCCCTAATCTGGTTCCGGCACGGCACGCTGAGCCTTTGGTTATTTCCTCTTCCTGGTGGGAAATGAGAGTTAAATTTGCCCGTCCAGACACCTCCAGCTAGTCTCTCATTGGTTCTCGCTATTCCTGTTCATCTTCCGCAGAAATTGCAAACTGGGCCAAACAGGAGGTTAAAGGGACTGACTCTCCAAGTCGGGAGAGTGTTAGTAAAGCGTCTGGAATGTTGCACCCGAGTACCAGGGTACGAAAACTGAGACATATTTGAACACGTCTCCCGATCACATGGTTGATCATACTCTAGGTTCCACATGCATGTTTTAGCTGAAGGAAGAATACCTTAAACCTGGGTAGTTGAAACCCGTGGAATGGGTACCATGCAATATGACTTCAAAGGGTCTTCATTTGCTCACCGAACCTCTCCAATCCTATCACTGCTGCGTTTATGTCCCTGTACACATGCTTGATTCTCTTTCGGAGACATAGCAATCCATAGGTTTTAAGATACTTAAGAGTCAGGTACATTCTTAGGCGTTTAATATGCGGTGTTGAGTCCATTTCGTTGAGCAAGGAGTAGCTCTTGTCTATTCCATATTTGGCTTAAGGAACTTTATCTGTGCTCATTTCAATCTCTGGTTTTATGCAGCACCCCAACTCACCTTTACCCTTAAACAAGCATAAGTTGGTTTTCTAAATTTGAGACCCTGTTCTGTTCTGTAATTCAGTTCCTGTGTAGCCAAGTTTACATTCCGTGTATTACTGATATCTTATGATGTTTCTTTTTCTGTGTGACTTATTTCAGTTAGAATCATCGTACCTGAATCCACTCATTGTGCTGCTACGGGCCTGATGACATAGATTTCACTGCTGAGTGATACTGCATTGTACGTAAGTACCACAAGTTCTTTATCCATTTTTCACTTTCTGTGATATTGAACTTGTACGGTAAACGAGGTTCTTGTAAACAGAGGCGTCCCAAACATTGGGGTGGCTGTGTCTTTTTGATTTTAATTTCCCTAAGCTATAGGACCATAAGTGGAAGTGGCCTAGGCTCTGTTGCTTTGTTTTTTAGATGTTTCAGGAAACACCATACACTTCTCCCGAGTGTCTGTTGGCAGTTTACATCCCGCCCATCAGCATAACAAGGCTCCCAGTTCTCCATGGCCTGTCCTGCCTTTCTGGATTTTACACTTTTTTCAGATGGCCCTTTTGACCGGGGGGAAGTGAGACTTCATTGTAGTGCAGATTTCCTTTGCAAGCTTGCTTGGTTGGCCAAAAAGGGCGTATGCGTTTTTTCCTGAATATATTCAGGAAAAAACGCATACGCCCTTTTTGGCCAAGTGCATCATTGTGGACGTTCTGCCTCTTTTCCTATGCTTTCAATGCAATTCCAGTCTACCTCCTGAAATCGGTTTCCTGCAATTCTGCCCCGCTTTCAAGTCCTCTTGGCAGCCTTACTTCAGTATATTTTTGGACGATAGCTGTCATTTATAACTCTGCAGGTTTGTGAATTACAGTGCCCCTGAGCTCCTTTCTTCAACTCGTTTTCTTGTGAGCTGGCCGCAACACCGCAGGATGGCTTCAGGCCCTAATCTGGTTCCGGCACGGCACGCTGAGCCTTTGGTTATTTCCTCTTCCTGGTGGGAAATGAGAGTTAAATTTGCCCGTCCAGACACCTCCAGCTAGTCTCTCATTGGTTCTCGCTATTCCTGTTCATCTTCCGCAGAAATTGCAAACTGGGCCAAACAGGAGGTTAAAGGGACTGACTCTCCAAGTCGGGAGAGTGTTAGTAAAGCGTCTGGAATGTTGCACCCGAGTACCAGGGTACGAAAACTGAGACATATTTGAACACGTCTCCCGATCACATGGTTGATCATACTCTAGGTTCCACATGCATGTTTTAGCTGAAGGAAGAATACCTTAAACCTGGGTAGTTGAAACCCGTGGAATGGGTACCATGCAATATGACTTCAAAGGGTCTTCATTTGCTCACCGAACCTCTCCAATCCTATCACTGCTGCGTTTATGTCCCTGTACACATGCTTGATTCTCTTTCGGAGACATAGCAATCCATAGGTTTTAAGATACTTAAGAGTCAGGTACATTCTTAGGCGTTTAATATGCGGTGTTGAGTCCATTTCGTTGAGCAAGGAGTAGCTCTTGTCTATTCCATATTTGGCTTAAGGAACTTTATCTGTGCTCATTTCAATCTCTGGTTTTATGCAGCACCCCAACTCACCTTTACCCTTAAACAAGCATAAGTTGGTTTTCTAAATTTGAGACCCTGTTCTGTTCTGTAATTCAGTTCCTGTGTAGCCAAGTTTACATTCCGTGTATTACTGATATCTTATGATGTTTCTTTTTCTGTGTGACTTATTTCAGTTAGAATCATCGTACCTGAATCCACTCATTGTGCTGCTACGGGCCTGATGACATAGATTTCACTGCTGAGTGATACTGCATTGTACGTAAGTACCACAAGTTCTTTATCCATTTTTCACTTTCTGTGATATTGAACTTGTACGGTAAACGAGGTTCTTGTAAACAGAGGCGTCCCAAACATTGGGGTGGCTGTGTCTTTTTGATTTTAATTTCCCTAAGCTATAGGACCATAAGTGGAAGTGCCCTAGGCTCTGTTGCTTTGTTTTTTAGATGTTTCAGGAAACACCATACACTTCTCCCGAGTGTCTGTTGGCAGTTTACATCCCGCCCATCAGCATAACAAGGCTCCCAGTTCTCCATGGCCTGTCCTGCCTTTCTGGATTTTACACTTTTTTCAGATGGCCCTTTTGACCGGGGGGAAGTGAGACTTCATTGTAGTGCAGATTTCCTTTGCAAGCTTGCTTGGTTGGCCAAAAAGGGCGTATGCGTTCTTTCCTGAATATATTCAGGAAAAAACGCATACGCCCTTTTTGGCCAAGTGCATCATTGTGGACGTTCTGCCTCTTTTCCTATGCTTTCAATGCAATTCCAGTCTACCTCCTGAAATCGGTTTCCTGCAATTCTGCCCCGCTTTCAAGTCCTCTTGGCAGCCTTACTTCAGTATATTTTTGGACGATAGCTGTCATTTATAACTCTGCAGGTTTGTGAATTACAGTGCCCCTGAGCTCCTTTCTTCAACTCGTTTTCTTGTGAGCTGGCCGCAACACCGCAGGATGGCTTCAGGCCCTAATCTGGTTCCGGCACGGCACGCTGAGCCTTTGGTTATTTCCTCTTCCTGGTGGGAAATGAGAGTTAAATTTGCCCGTCCAGACACCTCCAGGTAGTCTCTCATTGGTTCTCGCTATTCCTGTTCATCTTCCGCAGAAATTGCAAACTGGGCCAAACAGGAGGTTAAAGGGACTGACTCTCCAAGTGGGGAGAGTGTTAGTAAAGCGTCTGGAATGTTGCACCCGAGTACCAGGGTACGAAAACTGAGACATATTTGAACACGTCTCCCGATCACATGGTTGATCATACTCTAGGTTCCACATGCATGTTTTAGCTGAAGGAAGAATACCTTAAACCTGGGTAGTTGAAACCCGTGGAATGGGTACCATGCAATATGACTTCAAAGGCTCTTCATTTGCTCACCGAACCTCTCCAATCCTATCACTGCTGCGTTTATGTCCCTGTACACATGCTTGATTCTCTTTCGGAGACATAGCAATCCATAGGTTTTAAGATACTTAAGAGTCAGGTACATTCTTAGGCGTTTAATATGCGGTGTTGAGTCCATTTCGTTGAGCAAGGAGTAGCTCTTGTCTATTCCATATTTGGCTTAAGGAACTTTATCTGTGCTCATTTCAATCTCTGGTTTTATGCAGCACCCCAACTCACCTTTACCCTTAAACAAGCATAAGTTGGTTTTCTAAATTTGAGACCCTGTTCTGTTCTGTAATTCAGTTCCTGTGTAGCCAAGTTTACATTCCGTGTATTACTGATATCTTATGATGTTTCTTTTTCTGTGTGACTTATTTCAGTTAGAATCATCGTACCTGAATCCACTCATTGTGCTGCTACGGGCCTGATGACATAGATTTCACTGCTGAGTGATACTGCATTGTACGTAAGTACCACAAGTTCTTTATCCATTTTTCACTTTCTGTGATATTGAACTTGTACGGTAAACGAGGTTCTTGTAAACAGAGGCGTCCCAAACATTGGGGTGGCTGTATCTTTTTGATTTTAATTTCCCTAAGCTATAGGACCATAAGTGGAAGTGGCCTAGGCTCTGTTGCTTTGTTTTTTAGATGTTTCAGGAAACACCATACACTTCTCCCGAGTGTCTGTTGGCAGTTTACATCCCGCCCATCAGCATAACAAGGCTCCCAGTTCTCCATGGCCTGTCCTGCCTTTCTGGATTTTACACTTTTTTCAGATGGCCCTTTTGACCGGGGGGAAGTGAGACTTCATTGTAGTGCAGATTTCCTTTGCAAGCTTGCTTGGTTGGCCAAAAAGGGCGTATGCGTTTTTTCCTGAATATATTCAGGAAAAAACGCATACGCCCTTTTTGGCCAAGTGCATCATTGTGGACGTTCTGCCTCTTTTCCTATGCTTTCAATGCAATTCCAGTCTACCTCCTGAAATCGGTTTCCTGCAATTCTGCCCCGCTTTCAAGTCCTCTTGGCAGCCTTACTTCAGTATATTTTTGGACGATAGTTGTCATTTATAACTCTGCAGGTTTGTGAATTACAGTGCCCCTGAGCTCCTTTCTTCAACTCGTTTTCTTGTGAGCTGGCTGCAATACCGCAGGATGGCTTCAGGCCCTAATCTGGTTCCGGCACGGCACGCTGAGCCTTTGGTTATTTCCTCTTCCTGGTGGGAAATGAGAGTTAAATTTGCCCGTCCAGACACCTCCAGCTAGTCTCTCATTGGTTCTCGCTATTCCTGTTCATCTTCCGCAGAAATTGCAAACTGGGCCAAACAGGAGGTTAAAGGGACTGACTCTCCAAGTGGGGAGAGTGTTAGTAAAGCGTCTGGAATGTTGCACCCGAGTACCAGGGTACGAAAACTGAGACATATTTGAACACGTCTCCCGATCACATGGTTGATCATACTCTAGGTTCCACATGCATGTTTTAGCTGAAGGAAGAATACCTTAAACCTGGGTAGTTGAAACCCGTGGAATGGGTACCATGCAATATGACTTCAAAGGGTCTTCATTTGCTCACCGAACCTCTCCAATCCTATCACTGCTGCGTTTATGTCCCTGTACACATGCTTGATTCTCTTTCGGAGACATAGCAATCCATAGGTTTTAAGATACTTAAGAGTCAGGTACATTCTTAGGCGTTTAATATGCGGTGTTGAGTCCATTTCGTTGAGCAAGGAGTAGCTCTTGTCTATTCCATATTTGGCTTAAGGAACTTTATCTGTGCTCATTTCAATCTCTGGTTTTATGCAGCACCCCAACTCACCTTTACCCTTAAACAAGCATAAGTTGGTTTTCTAAATTTGAGACCCTGTTCTGTTCTGTAATTCAGTTCCTGTGTAGCCAAGTTTACATTCCGTGTATTACTGATATCTTATGATGTTTCTTTTTCTGTGTGACTTATTTCAGTTAGAATCATCGTACCTGAATCCACTCATTGTGCTGCTACGGGCCTGATGACATAGATTTCACTGCTGAGTGATACTGCATTGTACGTAAGTACCACAAGTTCTTTATCCATTTTTCACTTTCTGTGATATTGAACTTGTACGGTAAACGAGGTTCTTGTAAACAGAGGCGTCCCAAACATTGGGGTGGCTGTGTCTTTTTGATTTTAATTTCCCTAAGCTATAGGACCATAAGTGGAAGTGCCCTAGGCTCTGTTGCTTTGTTTTTTAGATGTTTCAGGAAACACCATACACTTCTCCCGAGTGTCTGTTGGCAGTTTACATCCCGCCCATCAGCATAACAAGGCTCCCAGTTCTCCATGGCCTGTCCTGCCTTTCTGGATTTTACACTTTTTTCAGATGGCCCTTTTGACCGGGGGGAAGTGAGACTTCATTGTAGTGCAGATTTCCTTTGCAAGCTTGCTTGGTTGGCCAAAAAGGGCGTATGCGTTTTTTCCTGAATATATTCAGGAAAAAACGCATACGCCCTTTTTGGCCAAGTGCATCATTGTGGACGTTCTGCCTCTTTTCCTATGCTTTCAATGCAATTCCAGTCTACCTCCTGAAATCGGTTTCCTGCAATTCTGCCCCGCTTTCAAGTCCTCTTGGCAGCCTTACTTCAGTATATTTTTGGACGATAGCTGTCATTTATAACTCTGCAGGTTTGTGAATTACAGTGCCCCTGAGCTCCTTTCTTCAACTCGCTTTCTTGTGAGCTGGCCGCAACACCGCAGGATGGCTTCAGGCCCTAATCTGGTTCCGGCACGGCACGCTGAGCCTTTGGTTATTTCCTCTTCCTGGTGGGAAATGAGAGTTAAATTTGCCCGTCCAGACACCTCCAGCTAGTCTCTCATTGGTTCTCGCTATTCCTGTTCATCTTCCGCAGAAATTGCAAACTGGGCCAAACAGGAGGTTAAAGGGACTGACTCTCCAAGTGGGGAGAGTGTTAGTAAAGCGTCTGGAATGTTGCACCCGAGTACCAGGGTACGAAAACTGAGACATATTTGAACACGTCTCCCGATCACATGGTTGATCATACTCTAGGTTCCACATGCATGTTTTAGCTGAAGGAAGAATACCTTAAACCTGGGTAGTTGAAACCCGTGGAATGGGTACCATGCAATATGACTTCAAAGGGTCTTCATTTGCTCACCGAACCTCTCCAATCCTATCACTGCTGCGTTTATGTCCCTGTACACATGCTTGATTCTCTTTCGGAGACATAGCAATCCATAGGTTTTAAGATACTTAAGAGTCAGGTACATTCTTAGGCGTTTAATATGCGGTGTTGAGTCCATTTCGTTGAGCAAGGAGTAGCTCTTGTCTATTCCATATTTGGCTTAAGGAACTTTATCTGTGCTCATTTCAATCTCTGGTTTTATGCAGCACCCCAACTCACCTTTACCCTTAAACAAGCATAAGTTGGTTTTCTAAATTTGAGACCCTGTTCTGTTCTGTAATTCAGTTCCTGTGTAGCCAAGTTTACATTCCGTGTATTACTGATATCGTATGATGTTTCTTTTTCTGTGTGACTTATTTCAGTTAGAATCATCGTACCTGAATCCACTCATTGTGCTGCTACGGGCCTGATGACATAGATTTCACTGCTGAGTGATACTGCATTGTACGTAAGTACCACAAGTTCTTTATCCATTTTTCACTTTCTGTGATATTGAACTTGTACGGTAAACGAGGTTCTTGTAAACAGAGGCGTCCCAAACATTGGGGTGGCTGTGTCTTTTTGATTTTAATTTCCCTAAGCTATAGGACCATAAGTGGAAGTGGCCTAGGCTCTGTTGCTTTGTTTTTTAGATGTTTCAGGAAACACCATACACTTCTCCCGAGTGTCTGTTGGCAGTTTACATCCCGCCCATCAGCATAACAAGGCTCCCAGTTCTCCATGGCCTGTCCTGCCTTTCTGGATTTTACACTTTTTTCAGATGGCCCTTTTGACCGGGGGGAAGTGAGACTTCATTGTAGTGCAGATTTCCTTTGCAAGCTTGCTTGGTTGGCCAAAAAGGGCGTATGCGTTTTTTCCTGAATATATTCAGGAAAAAACGCATACGCCCTTTTTGGCCAAGTGCATCATTGTGGACGTTCTGCCTCTTTTCCTATGCTTTCAATGCAATTCCAGTCTACCTCCTGAAATCGGTTTCCTGCAATTCTGCCCCGCTTTCAAGTCCTCTTGGCAGCCTTACTTCAGTATATCTTTGGACGATAGTTGTCATTTATAACTCTGCAGGTTTGTGAATTACAGTGCCCCTGAGCTCCTTTCTTCAACTCGTTTTCTTGTGAGCTGGCCGCAACACCGCAGGATGGCTTCAGGCCCTAATCTGGTTCCGGCACGGCACGCTGAGCCTTTGGTTATTTCCTCTTCCTGGTGGGAAATGAGAGTTAAATTTGCCCGTCCAGACACCTCCAGCTAGTCTCTCATTGGTTCTCGCTATTCCTGTTCATCTTCCGCAGAAATTGCAAACTGGGCCAAACAGGAGGTTAAAGGGACTGACTCTCCAAGTCGGGAGAGTGTTAGTAAAGCGTCTGGAATGTTGCACCCGAGTACCAGGGTACGAAAACTGAGACATATTTGAACACGTCTCCCGATCACATGGTTGATCATACTCTAGGTTCCTCATGCATGTTTTAGCTGAAGGAAGAATACCTTAAACCTGGGTAGTTGAAACCCGTGGAATGGGTACCATGCAATATGACTTCAAAGGGTCTTCATTTGCTCACCGAACCTCTCCAATCCTATCACTGCTGCGTTTATGTCCCTGTACACATGCTTGATTCTCTTTCGGAGACATAGCAATCCATAGGTTTTAAGATACTTAAGAGTCAGGTACATTCTTAGGCGTTTAATATGCGGTGTTGAGTCCATTTCGTTGAGCAAGGAGTAGCTCTTGTCTATTCCATATTTGGCTTAAGGAACTTTATCTGTGCTCATTTCAATCTCTGGTTTTATGCAGCACCCCAACTCACCTTTACCCTTAAACAAGCATAAGTTGGTTTTCTAAATTTGAGACCCTGTTCTGTTCTGTAATTCAGTTCCTGTGTAGCCAAGTTTACATTCCGTGTATTACTGATATCTTATGATGTTTCTGTTTCTGTGTGACTTATTTCAGTTAGAATCATCGTACCTGAATCCACTCATTGTGCTGCTACGGGCCTGATGACATAGATTTCACTGCTGAGTGATACTGCATTGTACGTAAGTACCACAAGTTCTTTATCCATTTTTCACTTTCTGTGATATTGAACTTGTACGGTAAACGAGGTTCTTGTAAACAGAGGCGTCCCAAACATTGGGGTGGCTGTGTCTTTTTGATTTTAATTTCCCTAAGCTATAGGACCATAAGTGGAAGTGGCCTAGGCTCTGTTGCTTTGTTTTTTAGATGTTTCAGGAAACACCATACACTTCTCCCGAGTGTCTGTTGGCAGTTTACATCCCGCCCATCAGCATAACAAGGCTCTCAGTTCTCCATGGCCTGTCCTGCCTTTCTGGATTTTACACTTTTTTCAGATGGCCCTTTTGACCGGGGGGAAGTGAGACTTCATTGTAGTGCAGATTTCCTTTGCAAGCTTGCTTGGTTGGCCAAAAAGGGCGTATGCGTTTTTTCCTGAATATATTCAGGAAAAAACGCATACGCCCTTTTTGGCCAAGTGCATCATTGTGGACGTTCTGCCTCTTTTCCTATGCTTTCAATGCAATTCCAGTCTACCTCCTGAAATCGGTTTCCTGCAATTCTGCCCCGCTTTCAAGTCCTCTTGGCAGCCTTACTTCAGTATATCTTTGGACGATAGTTGTCATTTATAACTCTGCAGGTTTGTGAATTACAGTGCCCCTGAGCTCCTTTCTTCAACTCGTTTTCTTGTGAGCTGGCCGCAACACCGCAGGATGGCTTCAGGTCCTAATCTGGTTCCGGCACGGCACGCTGAGCCTTTGGTTATTTCCTCTTCCTGGTGGGAAATGAGAGTTAAATTTGCCCGTCCAGACACCTCCAGCTAGTCTCTCATTGGTTCTCGCTATTCCTGTTCATCTTCCGCAGAAATTGCAAACTGGGCCAAACAGGAGGTTAAAGGGACTGACTCTCCAAGTCGGGAGAGTGTTAGTAAAGCGTCTGGAATGTTGCACCCGAGTACCAGGGTACGAAAACTGAGACATATTTGAACACGTCTCCCGATCACATGGTTGATCATACTCTAGGTTCCACATGCATGTTTTAGCTGAAGGAAGAATACCTTAAACCTGGGTAGTTGAAACCCGTGGAATGGGTACCATGCAATATGACTTCAAAGGGTCTTCATTTGCTCACCGAACCTCTCCAATCCTATCACTGCTGCGTTTATGTCCCTGTACACATGCTTGATTCTCTTTCGGAGACATAGCAATCCATAGGTTTTAAGATACTTAAGAGTCAGGTACATTCTTAGGCGTTTAATATGCGGTGTTGAGTCCATTTCGTTGAGCAAGGAGTAGCTCTTGTCTATTCCATATTTGGCTTAAGGAACTTTATCTGTGCTCATTTCAATCTCTGGTTTTATGCAGCACCCCAACTCACCTTTACCCTTAAACAAGCATAAGTTGGTTTTCTAAATTTGAGACCCTGTTCTGTTCTGTAATTCAGTTCCTGTGTAGCCAAGTTGACATTCCGTGTATTACTGATATCTTATGATGTTTCTGTTTCTGTGTGACTTATTTCAGTTAGAATCATCGTACCTGAATCCACTCATTGTGCTGCTACGGGCCTGATGACATAGATTTCACTGCTGAGTGATACTGCATTGTACGTAAGTACCACAAGTTCTTTATCCATTTTTCACTTTCTGTGATATTGAACTTGTATGGTAAACGAGGTTCTTGTAAACAGAGGCGTCCCAAACATTGGGGTGGCTGTGTCTTTTTGATTTTAATTTCCCTAAGCTATAGGACCATAAGTGGAAGTGCCCTAGGCTCTGTTGCTTTGTTTTTTAGATGTTTCAGGAAACACCATACACTTCTCCCGAGTGTCTGTTGGCAGTTTACATCCCGCCCATCAGCATAACAAGGCTCCCAGTTCTCCATGGCCTGTCCTGCCTTTCTGGATTTTACACTTTTTTCAGATGGCCCTTTTGACCGGGGGGAAGTGAGACTTCATTGTAGTGCAGATTTCCTTTGCAAGCTTGCTTGGTTGGCCAAAAAGTGCGTATGCGTTTTTTCCTGAATATATTCAGGAAAAAACGCATACGCCCTTTTTGGCCAAGTGCATCATTGTGGACGTTCTGCCTCTTTTCCTATGCTTTCAATGCAATTCCAGTCTACCTCCTGAAATCGGTTTCCTGCAATTCTGCCCCGCTTTCAAGTCCTCTTGGCAGCCTTACTTCAGTATATTTTTGGACGATAACTGTCATTTATAACTCTGCAGGTTTGTGAATTACAGTGCCCCTGAGCTCCTTTCTTCAACTCGCTTTCTTGTGAGCTGGCCGCAACACCGCAGGATGGCTTCAGGCCCTAATCTGGTTCCGGCATGGCACGCTGAGCCTTTGGTTATTTCCTCTTCCTGGTGGGAAATGAGAGTTAAATTTGCCCGTCCAGACACCTCCAGCTAGTCTCTCATTGGTTCTCGCTATTCCTGTTCATCTTCCGCAGAAATTGCAAACTGGGCCAAACAGGAGGTTAAAGGGACTGACTCTCCAAGTCGGGAGAGTGTTAGTAAAGCGTCTGGAATGTTGCACCCGAGTACCAGGGTACGAAAACTGAGACATATTTGAACACGTCTCCCGATCACATGGTTGATCATACTCTAGGTTCCACATGCATGTTTTAGCTGAAGGAAGAATACCTTAAACCTGGGTAGTTGAAACCCGTGGAATGGGTACCATGCAATATGACTTCAAAGGGTCTTCATTTGCTCACCGAACCTCTCCAATCCTATCACTGCTGCGTTTATGTCCCTGTACACATGCTTGATTCTCTTTCGGAGACATAGCAATCCATAGGTTTTAAGATACTTAAGAGTCAGGTACATTCTTAGGCGTTTAATATGCGGTGTTGAGTCCATTTCGTTGAGCAAGGAGTAGCTCTTGTCTATTCCATATTTGGCTTAAGGAACTTTATCTGTGCTCATTTCAATCTCTGGTTTTATGCAGCACCCCAACTCACCTTTACCCTTAAACAAGCATAAGTTGGTTTTCTAAATTTGAGACCCTGTTCTGTTCTGTAATTCAGTTCCTGTGTAGCCAAGTTTACATTCCGTGTATTACTGATATCTTATGATGTTTCTTTTTCTGTGTGACTTATTTCAGTTAGAATCATCGTACCTGAATCCACTCATTGTGCTGCTACGGGCCTGATGACATAGATTTCACTGCTGAGTGATACTGCATTGTACGTAAGTACCACAAGTTCTTTATCCATTTTTCACTTTCTGTGATATTGAACTTGTACGGTAAACGAGGTTCTTGTAAACAGAGGCGTCCCAAACATTGGGGTGGCTGTGTCTTTTTGATTTTAATTTCCCTAAGCTATAGGACCATAAGTGGAAGTGCCCTAGGCTCTGTTGCTTTGTTTTTTAGATGTTTCAGGAAACACCATACACTTCTCCCGAGTGTCTGTTGGCAGTTTACATCCCGCCCATCAGCATAACAAGGCTCCCAGTTCTCCATGGCCTGTCCTGCCTTTCTGGATTTTACACTTTTTTCAGATGGCCCTTTTGACCGGGGGGAAGTGAGACTTCATTGTAGTGCAGATTTCCTTTGCAAGCTTGCTTGGTTGGCCAAAAAGGGCGTATGCGTTTTTTCCTGAATATATTCAGGAAAAAACGCATACGCCCTTTTTGGCCAAGTGCATCATTGTGGACGTTCTGCCTCTTTTCCTATGCTTTCAATGCAATTCCAGTCTACCTCCTGAAATCGGTTTCCTGCAATTCTGCCCCGCTTTCAAGTCCTCTTGGCAGCCTTACTTCAGTATATTTTTGGACGATAGCTGTCATTTATACCTCTGCAGGTTTGTGAATTACAGTGCCCCTGAGCTCCTTTCTTCAACTCGCTTTCTTGTGAGCTGGCCGCAACACCGCAGGATGGCTTCAGGCCCTAATCTGGTTCCGGCACGGCACGCTGAGCCTTTGGTTATTTCCTCTTCCTGGTGGGAAATGAGAGTTAAATTTGCCCGTCCAGACACCTCCAGCTAGTCTCTCATTGGTTCTCGCTATTCCTGTTCATCTTCCGCAGAAATTGCAAACTGGGCCAAACAGGAGGTTAAAGGGACTGACTCTCCAAGTCGGGAGAGTGTTAGTAAAGCGTCTGGAATGTTGCACCCGAGTACCAGGGTACGAAAACTGAGACATATTTGAACACGTCTCCCGATCACATGGTTGATCATACTCTAGGTTCCACATGCATGTTTTAGCTGAAGGAAGAATACCTTAAACCTGGGTAGTTGAAACCCGTGGAATGGGTACCATGCAATATGACTTCAAAGGGTCTTCATTTGCTCACCGAACCTCTCCAATCCTATCACTGCTGCGTTTATGTCCCTGTACACATGCTTGATTCTCTTTCGGAGACATAGCAATCCATAGGTTTTAAGATACTTAAGAGTCAGGTACATTCTTAGGCGTTTAATATGCGGTGTTGAGTCCATTTCGTTGAGCAAGGAGTAGCTCTTGTCTATTCCATATTTGGCTTAAGGAACTTTATCTGTGCTCATTTCAATCTCTGGTTTTATGCAGCACCCCAACTCACCTTTACCCTTAAACAAGCATAAGTTGGTTTTCTAAATTTGAGACCCTGTTCTGTTCTGTAATTCAGTTCCTGTGTAGCCAAGTTTACATTCCGTGTATTACTGATATCTTATGATGTTTCTTTTTCTGTGTGACTTATTTCAGTTAGAATCATCGTACCTGAATCCACTCATTGTGCTGCTACGGGCCTGATGACATAGATTTCACTGCTGAGTGATACTGCATTGTACGTAAGTACCACAAGTTCTTTATCCATTTTTCACTTTCTGTGATATTGAACTTGTACGGTAAACGAGGTTCTTGTAAACAGAGGCGTCCCAAACATTGGGGTGGCTGTGTCTTTTTGATTTTAATTTCCCTAATCTATAGGACCATAAGTGGAAGTGGCCTAGGCTCTGTTGCTTTGTTTTTTAGATGTTTCAGGAAACACCATACACTTCTCCCGAGTGTCTGTTGGCAGTTTACATCCCGCCCATCAGCATAACAAGGCTCCCAGTTCTCCATGGCCTGTCCTGCCTTTCTGGATTTTACACTTTTTTCAGATGGCCCTTTTGACCGGGGGGAAGTGAGACTTCATTGTAGTGCAGATTTCCTTTGCAAGCTTGCTTGGTTGGCCAAAAAGGGCGTATGCGTTTTTTCCTGAATATATTCAGGAAAAAACGCATACGCCCTTTTTGGCCAAGTGCATCATTGTGGACGTTCTGCCTGTTTTCCTATGCTTTCAATGCAATTCCAGTCTACCTCCTGAAATCGGTTTCCTGCAATTCTGCCCCGCTTTCAAGTCCTCTTGGCAGCCTTACTTCAGTATATCTTTGGACGATAGTTGTCATTTATAACTCTGCAGGTTTGTGAATTACAGTGCCCCTGAGCTCCTTTCTTCAACTCGTTTTCTTGTGAGCTGGCCACAACACCGCAGGATGGCTTCAGGCCCTAATCTGGTTCCGGCACGGCACGCTGAGCCTTTGGTTATTTCCTCTTCCTGGTGGGAAATGAGAGTTAAATTTGCCCGTCCAGACACCTCCAGCTAGTCTCTCATTGGTTCTCGCTATTCCTGTTCATCTTCCGCAGAAATTGCAAACTGGGCCAAACAGGAGGTTAAAGGGACTGACTCTCCAAGTCGGGAGAGTGTTAGTAAAGCGTCTGGAATGTTGCACCCGAGTACCAGGGTACGAAAACTGAGACATATTTGAACACGTCTCCCGATCACATGGTTGATCATACTCTAGGTTCCACATGCATGTTTTAGCTGAAGGAAGAATACCTTAAACCTGGGTAGTTGAAACCCGTGGAATGGGTACCATGCAATATGACTTCAAAGGGTCTTCATTTGCTCACCGAACCTCTCCAATCCTATCACTGCTGCGTTTATGTCCCTGTACACATGCTTGATTCTCTTTCGGAGACATAGCAATCCATAGGTTTTAAGATACTTAAGAGTCAGGTACATTCTTAGGCGTTTAATATGCGGTGTTGAGTCCATTTCGTTGAGCAAGGAGTAGCTCTTGTCTATTCCATATTTGGCTTAAGGAACTTTATCTGTGCTCATTTCAATCTCTGGTTTTATGCAGCACCCCAACTCACCTTTACCCTTAAACAAGCATAAGTTGGTTTTCTAAATTTGAGACCCTGTTCTGTTCTGTAATTCAGTTCCTGTGTAGCCAAGTTGACATTCCGTGTATTACTGATATCTTATGATGTTTCTGTTTCTGTGTGACTTATTTCAGTTAGAATCATCGTACCTGAATCCACTCATTGTGCTGCTACGGGCCTGATGACATAGATTTCACTGCTGAGTGATACTGCATTGTACGTAAGTACCACAAGTTCTTTATCCATTTTTCACTTTCTGTGATATTGAACTTGTACGGTAAACGAGGTTCTTGTAAACAGAGGCGTCCCAAACATTGGGGTGGCTGTGTCTTTTTGATTTTAATTTCCCTAAGCTATAGGACCATAAGTGGAAGTGCCCTAGGCTCTGTTGCTTTGTTTTTTAGATGTTTCAGGAAACACCATACACTTCTCCCGAGTGTCTGTTGGCAGTTTACATCCCGCCCATCAGCATAACAAGGCTCCCAGTTCTCCATGGCCTGTCCTGCCTTTCTGGATTTTACACTTTTTTCAGATGGCCCTTTTGACCGGGGGGAAGTGAGACTTCATTGTAGTGCAGATTTCCTTTGCAAGCTTGCTTGGTTGGCCAAAAAGGGCGTATGCGTTTTTTCCTGAATATATTCAGGAAAAAACGCATACGCCCTTTTTGGCCAAGTGCATCATTGTGGACGTTCTGCCTCTTTTCCTATGCTTTCAATGCAATTCCAGTCTACCTCCTGAAATCGGTTTCCTGCAATTCTGCCCCGCTTTCAAGTCCTCTTGGCAGCCTTACTTCAGTATATTTTTGGACGATAGTTGTCATTTATAACTCTGCAGGTTTGTGAATTACAGTGCCCCTGAGCTCCTTTCTTCAACTCGTTTTCTTGTGAGCTGGCCGCAACACCGCAGGATGGCTTCAGGCCCTAATCTGGTTCCGGCACGGCACGCTGAGCCTTTGGTTATTTCCTCTTCCTGGTGGGAAATGAGAGTTAAATTTGCCCGTCCAGACACCTCCAGCTAGTCTCTCATTGGTTCTCGCTATTCCTGTTCATCTTCCGCAGAAATTGCAAACTGGGCCAAACAGGAGGTTAAAGGGACTGACTCTCCAAGTCGGGAGAGTGTTAGTAAAGCGTCTGGAATGTTGCACCCGAGTACCAGGGTACGAAAACTGAGACATATTTGAACACGTCTCCCGATCACATGGTTGATCATACTCTAGGTTCCACATGCATGTTTTAGCTGAAGGAAGAATACCTTAAACCTGGGTAGTTGAAACCCGTGGAATGGGTACCATGCAATATGACTTCAAAGGGTCTTCATTTGCTCACCGAACCTCTCCAATCCTATCACTGCTGCGTTTATGTCCCTGTACACATGCTTGATTCTCTTTCGGAGACATAGCAATCCATAGGTTTTAAGATATTTAAGAGTCAGGTACATTCTTAGGCGTTTAATATGCGGTGTTGAGTCCATTTCGTTGAGCAAGGAGTAGCTCTTGTCTATTCCATATTTGGCTTAAGGAACTTTATCTGTGCTCATTTCAATCTCTGGTTTTATGCAGCACCCCAACTCACCTTTACCCTTAAACAAGCATAAGTTGGTTTTCTAAATTTGAGACCCTGTTCTGTTCTGTAATTCAGTTCCTGTGTAGCCAAGTTTACATTCCGTGTATTACTGATATCTTATGATGTTTCTTTTTCTGTGTGACTTATTTCAGTTAGAATCATCGTACCTGAATCCACTCATTGTGCTGCTACGGGCCTGATGACATAGATTTCACTGCTGAGTGATACTGCCTTGTACGTAAGTACCACAAGTTCTTTATCCATTTTTCACTTTCTGTGATATTGAACTTGTACGGTAAACGAGGTTCTTGTAAACAGAGGCGTCCCAAACATTGGGGTGGCTGTGTCTTTTTGATTTTAATTTCCCTAAGCTATAGGACCATAAGTGGAAGTGGCCTAGGCTCTGTTGCTTTGTTTTTTAGATGTTTCAGGAAACACCATACACTTCTCCCGAGTGTCTGTTGGCAGTTTACATCCCGCCCATCAGCATAACAAGGCTCCCAGTTCTCCATGGCCTGTCCTGCCTTTCTGGATTTTACACTTTTTTCAGATGGCCCTTTTGACCGGGGGGAAGTGAGACTTCATTGTAGTGCAGATTTCCTTTGCAAGCTTGCTTGGTTGGCCAAAAAGGGCGTATGCGTTTTTTCCTGAATATATTCAGGAAAAAACGCATACGCCCTTTTTGGCCAAGTGCATCATTGTGGACGTTCTGCCTCTTTTCCTATGCTTTCAATGCAATTCCAGTCTACCTCCTGAAATCGGTTTCCTGCAATTCTGCCCCGCTTTCAAGTCCTCTTGGCAGCCTTACTTCAGTATATTTTTGGACGATAGTTGTCATTTATAACTCTGCAGGTTTGTGAATTACAGTGCCCCTGAGCTCCTTTCTTCAACTCGTTTTCTTGTGAGCTGGCCGCAACACCGCAGGATGGCTTCAGGCCCTAATCTGGTTCCGGCACGGCACGCTGAGCCTTTGGTTATTTCCTCTTCCTGGTGGGAAATGAGAGTTAAATTTGCCCGTCCAGACACCTCCAGCTAGTCTCTCATTGGTTCTCGCTATTCCTGTTCATCTTCCGCAGAAATTGCAAACTGGGCCAAACAGGAGGTTAAAGGGACTGACTCTCCAAGTCGGGAGAGTGTTAGTAAAGCGTCTGGAATGTTGCACCCGAGTACCAGGGTACGAAAACTGAGACATATTTGAACACGTCTCCCGATCACATGGTTGATCATACTCTAGGTTCCACATGCATGTTTTAGCTGAAGGAAGAATACCTTAAACCTGGGTAGTTGAAACCCGTGGAATGGGTACCATGCAATATGACTTCAAAGGGTCTTCATTTGCTCACCGAACCTCTCCAATCCTATCACTGCTGCGTTTATGTCCCTGTACACATGCTTGATTCTCTTTCGGAGACATAGCAATCCATAGGTTTTAAGATACTTAAGAGTCAGGTACATTCTTAGGCGTTTAATATGCGGTGTTGAGTCCATTTCGTTGAGCAAGGAGTAGCTCTTGTCTATTCCATATTTGGCTTAAGGAACTTTATCTGTGCTCATTTCAATCTCTGGTTTTATGCAGCACCCCAACTCACCTTTACCCTTAAACAAGCATAAGTTGGTTTTCTAAATTTGAGACCCTGTTCTG
Source organism: Globicephala melas (assembly GCF_963455315.2). Taxonomy (NCBI): domain Eukaryota; kingdom Metazoa; phylum Chordata; class Mammalia; order Artiodactyla; family Delphinidae; genus Globicephala; species Globicephala melas. The sequence goes on along the minus strand of NW_027207364.1, from coordinate 415,050 downwards.
TTCTGTAATTCAGTTCCTGTGTAGCCAAGTTTACATTCCGTGTATTACTGATATCTTATGATGTTTCTTTTTCTGTGTGACTTATTTCAGTTAGAATCATCGTACCTGAATCCACTCATTGTGCTGCTACGGGCCTGATGACATAGATTTCACTGCTGAGTGATACTGCATTGTACGTAAGTACCACAAGTTCTTTATCCATTTTTCACTTTCTGTGATATTGAACTTGTACGGTAAACGAGGTTCTTGTAAACAGAGGCATCCCAAACATTGGGGTGGCTGTGTCTTTTTGATTTTAATTTCCCTAAGCTATAGGACCATAAGTGGAAGTGCCCTAGGCTCTGTTGCTTTGTTTTTTAGATGTTTCAGGAAACACCATACACTTCTCCCGAGTGTCTGTTGGCAGTTTACATCCCGCCCATCAGCATAACAAGGCTCCCAGTTCTCCATGGCCTGTCCTGCCTTTCTGGATTTTACACTTTTTTCAGATGGCCCTTTTGACCGGGGGGAAGTGAGACTTCATTGTAGTGCAGATTTCCTTTGCAAGCTTGCTTGGTTGGCCAAAAAGGGCGTATGCGTTTTTTCCTGAATATATTCAGGAAAAAACGCATACGCCCTTTTTGGCCAAGTGCATCATTGTGGACGTTCTGCCTCTTTTCCTATGCTTTCAATGCAATTCCAGTCTACCTCCTGAAATCGGTTTCCTGCAATTCTGCCCCGCTTTCAAGTCCTCTTGGCAGCCTTACTTCAGTATATTTTTGGACGATAGCTGTCATTTATAACTCTGCAGGTTTGTGAATTACAGTGCCCCTGAGCTCCTTTCTTCAACTCGCTTTCTTGTGAGCTGGCCGCAACACCGCAGGATGGCTTCAGGCCCTAATCTGGTTCCGGCACGGCACGCTGAGCCTTTGGTTATTTCCTCTTCCTGGTGGGAAATGAGAGTTAAATTTGCCCGTCCAGACACCTCCAGCTAGTCTCTCATTGGTTCTCGCTATTCCTGTTCATCTTCCGCAGAAATTGCAAACTGGGCCAAACAGGAGGTTAAAGGGACTGACTCTCCAAGTCGGGAGAGTGTTAGTAAAGCGTCTGGAATGTTGCACCCGAGTACCAGGGTACGAAAACTGAGACATATTTGAACACGTCTCCCGATCACATGGTTGATCATACTCTAGGTTCCACATGCATGTTTTAGCTGAAGGAAGAATACCTTAAACCTGGGTAGTTGAAACCCGTGGAATGGGTACCATGCAATATGACTTCAAAGGGTCTTCGTTTGCTCACCGAACCTCTCCAATCCTATCACTGCTGCGTTTATGTCCCTGTACACATGCTTGATTCTCTTTCGGAGACATAGCAATCCATAGGTTTTAAGATACTTAAGAGTCAGGTACATTCTTAGGCGTTTAATATGCGGTGTTGAGTCCATTTCGTTGAGCAAGGAGTAGCTCTTGTCTATTCCATATTTGGCTTAAGGAACTTTATCTGTGCTCATTTCAATCTCTGGTTTTATGCAGCACCCCAACTCACCTTTACCCTTAAACAAGCATAAGTTGGTTTTCTAAATTTGAGACCCTGTTCTGTTCTGTAATTCAGTTCCTGTGTAGCCAAGTTTACATTCCGTGTATTACTGATATCTTATGATGTTTCTTTTTCTGTGTGACTTATTTCAGTTAGAATCATCGTACCTGAATCCACTCATTGTGCTGCTACGGGCCTGATGGCATAGATTTCACTGCTGAGTGATACTGCATTGTACGTAAGTACCACAAGTTCTTTATCCATTTTTCACTTTCTGTGATATTGAACTTGTACGGTAAACGAGGTTCTTGTAAACAGAGGCGTCCCAAACATTGGGGTGGCTGTGTCTTTTTGATTTTAATTTCCCTAAGCTATAGGACCATAAGTGGAAGTGGCCTAGGCTCTGTTGCTTTGTTTTTTAGATGTTTCAGGAAACACCATACACTTCTCCCGAGTGTCTGTTGGCAGTTTACATCCCGCCCATCAGCATAACAAGGCTCCCAGTTCTCCATGGCCTGTCCTGCCTTTCTGGATTTTACACTTTTTTCAGATGGCCCTTTTGACCGGGGGGAAGTGAGACTTCATTGTAGTGCAGATTTCCTTTGCAAGCTTGCTTGGTTGGCCAAAAAGGGCGTATGCGTTTTTTCCTGAATATATTCAGGAAAAAACGCATACGCCCTTTTTGGCCAAGTGCATCATTGTGGACGTTCTGCCTCTTTTCCTATGCTTTCAATGCAATTCCAGTCTACCTCCTGAAATCGGTTTCCTGCAATTCTGCCCCGCTTTCAAGTCCTCTTGGCAGCCTTACTTCAGTATATTTTTGGACGATAGTTGTCATTTATAACTCTGCAGGTTTGTGAATTACAGTGTCCCTGAGCTCCTTTCTTCAACTCGTTTTCTTGTGAGCTGGCCGCAACACCGCAGGATGGCTTCAGGCCCTAATCTGGTTCCGGCACGGCACGCTGAGCCTTTGGTTATTTCCTCTTCCTGGTGGGAAATGAGAGTTAAATTTGCCCGTCCAGACACCTCCAGCTAGTCTCTCATTGGTTCTCGCTATTCCTGTTCATCTTCCGCAGAAATTGCAAACTGGGCCAAACAGGAGGTTAAAGGGACTGACTCTCCAAGTGGGGAGAGTGTTAGTAAAGCGTCTGGAATGTTGCACCCGAGTACCAGGGTACGAAAACTGAGACATATTTGAACACGTCTCCCGATCACATGGTTGATCATACTCTAGGTTCCACATGCATGTTTTAGCTGAAGGAAGAATACCTTAAACCTGGGTAGTTGAAACCCGTGGAATGGGTACCATGCAATATGACTTCAAAGGGTCTTCATTTGCTCACCGAACCTCTCCAATCCTATCACTGCTGCGTTTATGTCCCTGTACACATGCTTGATTCTCTTTCGGAGACATAGCAATCCATAGGTTTTAAGATACTTAAGAGTCAGGTACATTCTTAGGCGTTTAATATGCGGTGTTGAGTCCATTTCGTTGAGCAAGGAGTAGCTCTTGTCTATTCCATATTTGGCTTAAGGAACTTTATCTGTGCTCATTTCAATCTCTGGTTTTATGCAGCACCCCAACTCACCTTTACCCTTAAACAAGCATAAGTTGGTTTTCTAAATTTGAGACCCTGTTCTGTTCTGTAATTCAGTTCCTGTGTAGCCAAGTTTACATTCCGTGTATTACTGATATCGTATGATGTTTCTTTTTCTGTGTGACTTATTTCAGTTAGAATCATCGTACCTGAATCCACTCATTGTGCTGCTACGGGCCTGATGACATAGATTTCACTGCTGAGTGATACTGCATTGTACGTAAGTACCACAAGTTCTTTATCCATTTTTCACTTTCTGTGATATTGAACTTGTACGGTAAACGAGGTTCTTGTAAACAGAGGCGTCCCAAACATTGGGGTGGCTGTGTCTTTTTGATTTTAATTTCCCTAAGCTATAGGACCATAAGTGGAAGTGGCCTAGGCTCTGTTGCTTTGTTTTTTAGATGTTTCAGGAAACACCATACACTTCTCCCGAGTGTCTGTTGGCAGTTTACATCCCGCCCATCAGCATAACAAGGCTCCCAGTTCTCCATGGCCTGTCCTGCCTTTCTGGATTTTACACTTTTTTCAGATGGCCCTTTTGACCGGGGGGAAGTGAGACTTCATTGTAGTGCAGATTTCCTTTGCAAGCTTGCTTGGTTGGCCAAAAAGGGCGTATGCGTTTTTTCCTGAATATATTCAGGAAAAAACGCATACGCCCTTTTTGGCCAAGTGCATCATTGTGGACGTTCTGCCTCTTTTCCTATGCTTTCAATGCAATTCCAGTCTACCTCCTGAAATCGGTTTCCTGCAATTCTGCCCCGCTTTCAAGTCCTCTTGGCAGCCTTACTTCAGTATATTTTTGGACGATAGCTGTCATTTATAACTCTGCAGGTTTGTGAATTACAGTGCCCCTGAGCTCCTTTCTTCAACTCGCTTTCTTGTGAGCTGGCCGCAACACCGCAGGATGGCTTCAGGCCCTAATCTGGTTCCGGCACGGCACGCTGAGCCTTTGGTTATTTCCTCTTCCTGGTGGGAAATGAGAGTTAAATTTGCCCGTCCAGACACCTCCAGCTAGTCTCTCATTGGTTCTCGCTATTCCTGTTCATCTTCCGCAGAAATTGCAAACTGGGCCAAACAGGAGGTTAAAGGGACTGACTCTCCAAGTCGGGAGAGTGTTAGTAAAGCGTCTGGAATGTTGCACCCGAGTACCAGGGTACGAAAACTGAGACATATTTGAACACGTCTCCCGATCACATGGTTGATCATACTCTAGGTTCCACATGCATGTTTTAGCTGAAGGAAGAATACCTTAAACCTGGGTAGTTGAAACCCGTGGAATGGGTACCATGCAATATGACTTCAAAGGGTCTTCATTTGCTCACCGAACCTCTCCAATCCTATCACTGCTGCGTTTATGTCCCTGTACACATGCTTGATTCTCTTTCGGAGACATAGCAATCCATAGGTTTTAAGATACTTAAGAGTCAGGTACATTCTTAGGCGTTTAATATGCGGTGTTGAGTCCATTTCGTTGAGCAAGGAGTAGCTCTTGTCTATTCCATATTTGGCTTAAGGAACTTTATCTGTGCTCATTTCAATCTCTGGTTTTATGCAGCACCCCAACTCACCTTTACCCTTAAACAAGCATAAGTTGGTTTTCTAAATTTGAGACCCTGTTCTGTTCTGTAATTCAGTTCCTGTGTAGCCAAGTTTACATTCCGTGTATTACTGATATCTTATGATGTTTCTTTTTCTGTGTGACTTATTTCAGTTAGAATCATCGTACCTGAATCCACTCATTGTGCTGCTACGGGCCTGATGACATAGATTTCACTGCTGAGTGATACTGCATTGTACGTAAGTACCACAAGTTCTTTATCCATTTTTCACTTTCTGTGATATTGAACTTGTACGGTAAACGAGGTTCTTGTAAACAGAGGCGTCCCAAACATTGGGGTGGCTGTGTCTTTTTGATTTTAATTTCCCTAAGCTATAGGACCATAAGTGGAAGTGGCCTAGGCTCTGTTGCTTTGTTTTTTAGATGTTTCAGGAAACACCATACACTTCTCCCGAGTGTCTGTTGGCAGTTTACATCCCGCCCATCAGCATAACAAGGCTCCCAGTTCTCCATGGCCTGTCCTGCCTTTCTGGATTTTACACTTTTTTCAGATGGCCCTTTTGACCGGGGGGAAGTGAGACTTCATTGTAGTGCAGATTTCCTTTGCAAGCTTGCTTGGTTGGCCAAAAAGGGCGTATGCGTTTTTTCCTGAATATATTCAGGAAAAAACGCATACGCCCTTTTTGGCCAAGTGCATCATTGTGGACGTTCTGCCTCTTTTCCTATGCTTTCAATGCAATTCCAGTCTACCTCCTGAAATCGGTTTCCTGCAATTCTGCCCCGCTTTCAAGTCCTCTTGGCAGCCTTACTTCAGTATATTTTTGGACGATAGCTGTCATTTATAACTCTGCAGGTTTGTGAATTACAGTGCCCCTGAGCTCCTTTCTTCAACTCGCTTTCTTGTGAGCTGGCCGCAACACCGCAGGATGGCTTCAGGCCCTAATCTGGTTCCGGCACGGCACGCTGAGCCTTTGGTTATTTCCTCTTCCTGGTGGGAAATGAGAGTTAAATTTGCCCGTCCAGACACCTCCAGCTAGTCTCTCATTGGTTCTCGCTATTCCTGTTCATCTTCCGCAGAAATTGCAAACTGGGCCAAACAGGAGGTTAAAGGGACTGACTCTCCAAGTCGGGAGAGTGTTAGTAAAGCGTCTGGAATGTTGCACCCGAGTACCAGGGTACGAAAACTGAGACATATTTGAACACGTCTCCCGATCACATGGTTGATCATACTCTAGGTTCCACATGCATGTTTTAGCTGAAGGAAGAATACCTTAAACCTGGGTAGTTGAAACCCGTGGAATGGGTACCATGCAATATGACTTCAAAGGGTCTTCATTTGCTCACCAAACCTCTCCAATCCTATCACTGCTGCGTTTATGTCCCTGTACACATGCTTGATTCTCTTTCGGAGACATAGCAATCCATAGGTTTTAAGATACTTAAGAGTCAGGTACATTCTTAGGCGTTTAATATGCGGTGTTGAGTCCATTTCGTTGAGCAAGGAGTAGCTCTTGTCTATTCCATATTTGGCTTAAGGAACTTTATCTGTGCTCATTTCAATCTCTGGTTTTATGCAGCACCCCAACTCACCTTTACCCTTAAACAAGCATAAGTTGGTTTTCTAAATTTGAGACCCTGTTCTGTTCTGTAATTCAGTTCCTGTGTAGCCAAGTTTACATTCCGTGTATTACTGATATCTTATGATGTTTCTTTTTCTGTGTGACTTATTTCAGTTAGAATCATCGTACCTGAATCCACTCATTGTGCTGCTACGGGCCTGATGACATAGATTTCACTGCTGAGTGATACTGCATTGTACGTAAGTACCACAAGTTCTTTATCCATTTTTCACTTTCTGTGATATTGAACTTGTACGGTAAACGAGGTTCTTGTAAACAGAGGCGTCCCAAACATTGGGGTGGCTGTGTCTTTTTGATTTTAATTTCCCTAAGCTATAGGACCATAAGTGGAAGTGCCCTAGGCTCTGTTGCTTTGTTTTTTAGATGTTTCAGGAAACACCATACACTTCTCCCGAGTGTCTGTTGGCAGTTTACATCCCGCCCATCAGCATAACAAGGCTCCCAGTTCTCCATGGCCTGTCCTGCCTTTCTGGATTTTACACTTTTTTCAGATGGCCCTTTTGACCGGGGGGAAGTGAGACTTCATTGTAGTGCAGATTTCCTTTGCAAGCTTGCTTGGTTGGCCAAAAAGGGCGTATGCGTTTTTTCCTGAATATATTCAGGAAAAAACGCATACGCCCTTTTTGGCCAAGTGCATCATTGTGGACGTTCTGCCTCTTTTCCTATGCTTTCAATGCAATTCCAGTCTACCTCCTGAAATCGGTTTCCTGCAATTCTGCCCCGCTTTCAAGTCCTCTTGGCAGCCTTACTTCAGTATATTTTTGGACGATAGCTGTCATTTATAACTCTGCAGGTTTGTGAATTACAGTGCCCCTGAGCTCCTTTCTTCAACTCGCTTTCTTGTGAGCTGGCCGCAACACCGCAGGATGGCTTCAGGCCCTAATCTGGTTCCGGCACGGCACGCTGAGCCTTTGGTTATTTCCTCTTCCTGGTGGGAAATGAGAGTTAAATTTGCCCGTCCAGACACCTCCAGCTAGTCTCTCATTGGTTCTCGCTATTCCTGTTCATCTTCCGCAGAAATTGCAAACTGGGCCAAACAGGAGGTTAAAGGGACTGACTCTCCAAGTCGGGAGAGTGTTAGTAAAGCGTCTGGAATGTTGCACCCGAGTACCAGGGTACGAAAACTGAGACATATTTGAACACGTCTCCCGATCACATGGTTGATCATACTCTAGGTTCCACATGCATGTTTTAGCTGAAGGAAGAATACCTTAAACCTGGGTAGTTGAAACCCGTGGAATGGGTACCATGCAATATGACTTCAAAGGGTCTTCATTTGCTCACCGAACCTCTCCAATCCTATCACTGCTGCGTTTATGTCCCTGTACACATGCTTGATTCTCTTTCGGAGACATAGCAATCCATAGGTTTTAAGATACTTAAGAGTCAGGTACATTCTTAGGCGTTTAATATGCGGTGTTGAGTCCATTTCGTTGAGCAAGGAGTAGCTCTTGTCTATTCCATATTTGGCTTAAGGAACTTTATCTGTGCTCATTTCAATCTCTGGTTTTATGCAGCACCCCAACTCACCTTTACCCTTAAACAAGCATAAGTTGGTTTTCTAAATTTGAGACCCTGTTCTGTTCTGTAATTCAGTTCCTGTGTAGCCAAGTTTACATTCCGTGTATTACTGATATCTTATGATGTTTCTTTTTCTGTGTGACTTATTTCAGTTAGAATCATCGTACCTGAATCCACTCATTGTGCTGCTACGGGCCTGATGACATAGATTTCACTGCTGAGTGATACTGCATTGTACGTAAGTACCACAAGTTCTTTATCCATTTTTCACTTTCTGTGATATTGAACTTGTACGGTAAACGAGGTTCTTGTAAACAGAGGCGTCCCAAACATTGGGGTGGCTGTGTCTTTTTGATTTTAATTTCCCTAAGCTATAGGACCATAAGTGGAAGTGCCCTAGGCTCTGTTGCTTTGTTTTTTAGATGTTTCAGGAAACACCATACACTTCTCCCGAGTGTCTGTTGGCAGTTTACATCCCGCCCATCAGCATAACAAGGCTCCCAGTTCTCCATGGCCTGTCCTGCCTTTCTGGATTTTACACTTTTTTCAGATGGCCCTTTTGACCGGGGGGAAGTGAGACTTCATTGTAGTGCAGATTTCCTTTGCAAGCTTGCTTGGTTGGCCAAAAAGGGCGTATGCGTTTTTTCCTGAATATATTCAGGAAAAAACGCATACGCCCTTTTTGGCCAAGTGCATCATTGTGGACGTTCTGCCTCTTTTCCTATGCTTTCAATGCAATTCCAGTCTACCTCCTGAAATCGGTTTCCTGCAATTCTGCCCCGCTTTCAAGTCCTCTTGGCAGCCTTACTTCAGTATATTTTTGGACGATAGCTGTCATTTATAACTCTGCAGGTTTGTGAATTACAGTGCCCCTGAGCTCCTTTCTTCAACTCGCTTTCTTGTGAGCTGGCCGCAACACCGCAGGATGGCTTCAGGCCCTAATCTGGTTCCGGCACGGCACGCTGAGCCTTTGGTTATTTCCTCTTCCTGGTGGGAAATGAGAGTTAAATTTGCCCGTCCAGACACCTCCAGCTAGTCTCTCATTGGTTCTCGCTATTCCTGTTCATCTTCCGCAGAAATTGCAAACTGGGCCAAACAGGAGGTTAAAGGGACTGACTCTCCAAGTCGGGAGAGTGTTAGTAAAGCGTCTGGAATGTTGCACCCGAGTACCAGGGTACGAAAACTGAGACATATTTGAACACGTCTCCCGATCACATGGTTGATCATACTCTAGGTTCCACATGCATGTTTTAGCTGAAGGAAGAATACCTTAAACCTGGGTAGTTGAAACCCGTGGAATGGGTACCATGCAATATGACTTCAAAGGGTCTTCATTTGCTCACCGAACCTCTCCAATCCTATCACTGCTGCGTTTATGTCCCTGTACACATGCTTGATTCTCTTTCGGAGACATAGCAATCCATAGGTTTTAAGATACTTAAGAGTCAGGTACATTCTTAGGCGTTTAATATGCGGTGTTGAGTCCATTTCGTTGAGCAAGGAGTAGCTCTTGTCTATTCCATATTTGGCTTAAGGAACTTTATCTGTGCTCATTTCAATCTCTGGTTTTATGCAGCACCCCAACTCACCTTTACCCTTAAACAAGCATAAGTTGGTTTTCTAAATTTGAGACCCTGTTCTGTTCTGTAATTCAGTTCCTGTGTAGCCAAGTTTACATTCCGTGTATTACTGATATCTTATGATGTTTCTTTTTCTGTGTGACTTATTTCAGTTAGAATCATCGTACCTGAATCCACTCATTGTGCTGCTACGGGCCTGATGACATAGATTTCACTGCTGAGTGATACTGCATTGTACGTAAGTACCACAAGTTCTTTATCCATTTTTCACTTTCTGTGATATTGAACTTGTACGGTAAACGAGGTTCTTGTAAACAGAGGCGTCCCAAACATTGGGGTGGCTGTGTCTTTTTGATTTTAATTTCCCTAAGCTATAGGACCATAAGTGGAAGTGCCCTAGGCTCTGTTGCTTTGTTTTTTAGATGTTTCAGGAAACACCATACACTTCTCCCGAGTGTCTGTTGGCAGTTTACATCCCGCCCATCAGCATAACAAGGCTCCCAGTTCTCCATGGCCTGTCCTGCCTTTCTGGATTTTACACTTTTTTCAGATGGCCCTTTTGACCGGGGGGAAGTGAGACTTCATTGTAGTGCAGATTTCCTTTGCAAGCTTGCTTGGTTGGCCAAAAAGGGCGTATGCGTTTTTTCCTGAATATATTCAGGAAAAAACGCATACGCCCTTTTTGGCCAAGTGCATCATTGTGGACGTTCTGCCTCTTTTCCTATGCTTTCAATGCAATTCCAGTCTACCTCCTGAAATCGGTTTCCTGCAATTCTGCCCCGCTTTCAAGTCCTCTTGGCAGCCTTACTTCAGTATATCTTTGGACGATAGTTGTCATTTATAACTCTGCAGGTTTGTGAATTACAGTGCCCCTGAGCTCCTTTCTTCAACTCGTTTTCTTGTGAGCTGGCCGCAACACCGCAGGATGGCTTCAGGCCCTAATCTGGTTCCGGCACGGCACGCTGAGCCTTTGGTTATTTCCTCTTCCTGGTGGGAAATGAGAGTTAAATTTGCCCGTCCAGACACCTCCAGCTAGTCTCTCATTGGTTCTCGCTATTCCTGTTCATCTTCCGCAGAAATTGCAAACTGGGCCAAACAGGAGGTTAAAGGGACTGACTCTCCAAGTGGGGAGAGTGTTAGTAAAGCGTCTGGAATGTTGCACCCGAGTACCAGGGTACGAAAACTGAGACATATTTGAACACGTCTCCCGATCACATGGTTGATCATACTCTAGGTTCCACATGCATGTTTTAGCTGAAGGAAGAATACCTTAAACCTGGGTAGTTGAAACCCGTGGAATGGGTACCATGCAATATGTCTTCAAAGGGTCTTCGTTTGCTCACCGAACCTCTCCAATCCTATCACTGCTGCGTTTATGTCCCTGTACACATGCTTGATTCTCTTTCGGAGACATAGCAATCCATAGGTTTTAAGATACTTAAGAGTCAGGTACATTCTTAGGCGTTTAATATGCGGTGTTGAGTCCATTTCGTTGAGCAAGGAGTAGCTCTTGTCTATTCCATATTTGGCTTAAGGAACTTTATCTGTGCTCATTTCAATCTCTGGTTTTATGCAGCACCCCAACTCACCTTTACCCTTAAACAAGCATAAGTTGGTTTTCTAAATTTGAGACCCTGTTCTGTTCTGTAATTCAGTTCCTGTGTAGCCAAGTTTACATTCCGTGTATTACTGATATCTTATGATGTTTCTTTTTCTGTGTGACTTATTTCAGTTAGAATCATCGTACCTGAATCCACTCATTGTGCTGCTACGGGCCTGATGGCATAGATTTCACTGCTGAGTGATACTGCATTGTACGTAAGTACCACAAGTTCTTTATCCATTTTTCACTTTCTGTGATATTGAACTTGTACGGTAAACGAGGTTCTTGTAAACAGAGGCGTCCCAAACATTGGGGTGGCTGTGTCTTTTTGATTTTAATTTCCCTAAGCTATAGGACCATAAGTGGAAGTGGCCTAGGCTCTGTTGCTTTGTTTTTTAGATGTTTCAGGAAACACCATACACTTCTCCCGAGTGTCTGTTGGCAGTTTACATCCCGCCCATCAGCATAACAAGGCTCCCAGTTCTCCATGGCCTGTCCTGCCTTTCTGGATTTTACACTTTTTTCAGATGGCCCTTTTGACCGGGGGGAAGTGAGACTTCATTGTAGTGCAGATTTCCTTTGCAAGCTTGCTTGGTTGGCCAAAAAGGGCGTATGCGTTTTTTCCTGAATATATTCAGGAAAAAACGCATACGCCCTTTTTGGCCAAGTGCATCATTGTGGACGTTCTGCCTCTTTTCCTATGCTTTCAATGCAATTCCAGTCTACCTCCTGAAATCGGTTTCCTGCAATTCTGCCCCGCTTTCAAGTCCTCTTGGCAGCCTTACTTCAGTATATCTTTGGACGATAGTTGTCATTTATAACTCTGCAGGTTTGTGAATTACAGTGCCCCTGAGCTCCTTTCTTCAACTCGCTTTCTTGTGAGCTGGCCGCAACACCGCAGGATGGCTTCAGGCCCTAATCTGGTTCCGGCACGGCACGCTGAGCCTTTGGTTATTTCCTCTTCCTGGTGGGAAATGAGAGTTAAATTTGCCCGTCCAGACACCTCCAGCTAGTCTCTCATTGGTTCTCGCTATTCCTGTTCATCTTCCGCAGAAATTGCAAACTGGGCCAAACAGGAGGTTAAAGGGACTGACTCTCCAAGTCGGGAGAGTGTTAGTAAAGCGTCTGGAATGTTGCACCCGAGTACCAGGGTACGAAAACTGAGACATATTTGAACACGTCTCCCGATCACATGGTTGATCATACTCTAGGTTCCACATGCATGTTTTAGCTGAAGGAAGAATACCTTAAACCTGGGTAGTTGAAACCCGTGGAATGGGTACCATGCAATATGACTTCAAAGGGTCTTCATTTGCTCACCGAACCTCTCCAATCCTATCACTGCTGCGTTTATGTCCCTGTACACATGCTTGATTCTCTTTCGGAGACATAGCAATCCATAGGTTTTAAGATACTTAAGAGTCAGGTACATTCTTAGGCGTTTAATATGCGGTGTTGAGTCCATTTCGTTGAGCAAGGAGTAGCTCTTGTCTATTCCATATTTGGCTTAAGGAACTTTATCTGTGCTCATTTCAATCTCTGGTTTTATGCAGCACCCCAACTCACCTTTACCCTTAAACAAGCATAAGTTGGTTTTCTAAATTTGAGACCCTGTTCTGTTCTGTAATTCAGTTCCTGTGTAGCCAAGTTTACATTCCGTGTATTACTGATATCTTATGATGTTTCTTTTTCTGTGTGACTTATTTCAGTTAGAATCATCGTACCTGAATCCACTCATTGTGCTGCTACGGGCCTGATGGCATAGATTTCACTGCTGAGTGATACTGCATTGTACGTAAGTACCACAAGTTCTTTATCCATTTTTCACTTTCTGTGATATTGAACTTGTACGGTAAACGAGGTTCTTGTAAACAGAGGCGTCCCAAACATTGGGGTGGCTGTGTCTTTTTGATTTTAATTTCCCTAAGCTATAGGACCATAAGTGGAAGTGCCCTAGGCTCTGTTGCTTTGTTTTTTAGATGTTTCAGGAAACACCATACACTTCTCCCGAGTGTCTGTTGGCAGTTTACATCCCGCCCATCAGCATAACAAGGCTCCCAGTTCTCCATGGCCTGTCCTGCCTTTCTGGATTTTACACTTTTTTCAGATGGCCCTTTTGACCGGGGGGAAGTGAGACTTCATTGTAGTGCAGATTTCCTTTGCAAGCTTGCTTGGTTGGCCAAAAAGGGCGTATGCGTTTTTTCCTGAATATATTCAGGAAAAAACGCATACGCCCTTTTTGGCCAAGTGCATCATTGTGGACGTTCTGCCTCTTTTCCTATGCTTTCAATGCAATTCCAGTCTACCTCCTGAAATCGGTTTCCTGCAATTCTGCCCCGCTTTCAAGTCCTCTTGGCAGCCTTACTTCAGTATATCTTTGGACGATAGCTGTCATTTATAACTCTGCAGGTTTGTGAATTACAGTGCCCCTGAGCTCCTTTCTTCAACTCGTTTTCTTGTGAGCTGGCCGCAACACCGCAGGATGGCTTCAGGCCCTAATCTGGTTCCGGGACGGCACGCTGAGCCTTTGGTTATTGCCTCTTCCTGGTGGGAAATGAGAGTTAAATTTGCCCGTCCAGACACCTCCAGCTAGTCTCTCATTGGTTCTCGCTATTCCTGTTCATCTTCCGCAGAAATTGCAAACTGGGCCAAACAGGAGGTTAAAGGGACTGACTCTCCAAGTCGGGAGAGTGTTAGTAAAGCGTCTGGAATGTTGCACCCGAGTACCAGGGTACGAAAACTGAGACATATTTGAACACGTCTCCCGATCACATGGTTGATCATACTCTAGGTTCCTCATGCATGTTTTAGCTGAAGGAAGAATACCTTAAACCTGGGTAGTTGAAACCCGTGGAATGGGTACCATGCAATATGACTTCAAAGGGTCTTCATTTGCTCACCGAACCTCTCCAATCCTATCACTGCTGCGTTTATGTCCCTGTACACATGCTTGATTCTCTTTCGGAGACATAGCAATCCATAGGTTTTAAGATACTTAAGAGTCAGGTACATTCTTAGGCGTTTAATATGCGGTGTTGAGTCCATTTCGTTGAGCAAGGAGTAGCTCTTGTCTATTCCATATTTGGCTTAAGGAACTTTATCTGTGCTCATTTCAATCTCTGGTTTTATGCAGCACCCCAACTCACCTTTACCCTTAAACAAGCATAAGTTGGTTTTCTAAATTTGAGACCCTGTTCTGTTCTGTAATTCAGTTCCTGTGTAGCCAAGTTTACATTCCGTGTATTACTGATATCTTATGATGTTTCTGTTTCTGTGTGACTTATTTCAGTTAGAATCATCGTACCTGAATCCACTCATTGTGCTGCTACGGGCCTGATGACATAGATTTCACTGCTGAGTGATACTGCATTGTACGTAAGTACCACAAGTTCTTTATCCATTTTTCACTTTCTGTGATATTGAACTTGTACGGTAAACGAGGTTCTTGTAAACAGAGGCGTCCCAAACATTGGGGTGGCTGTGTCTTTTTGATTTTAATTTCCCTAAGCTATAGGACCATAAGTGGAAGTGGCCTAGGCTCTGTTGCTTTGTTTTTTAGATGTTTCAGGAAACACCATACACTTCTCCCGAGTGTCTGTTGGCAGTTTACATCCCGCCCATCAGCATAACAAGGCTCCCAGTTCTCCATGGCCTGTCCTGCCTTTCTGGATTTTACACTTTTTTCAGATGGCCCTTTTGACCGGGGGGAAGTGAGACTTCATTGTAGTGCAGATTTCCTTTGCAAGCTTGCTTGGTTGGCCAAAAAGGGCGTATGCGTTTTTTCCTGAATATATTCAGGAAAAAACGCATACGCCCTTTTTGGCCAAGTGCATCATTGTGGACGTTCTGCCTCTTTTCCTATGCTTTCAATGCAATTCCAGTCTACCTCCTGAAATCGGTTTCCTGCAATTCTGCCCCGCTTTCAAGTCCTCTTGGCAGCCTTACTTCAGTATATTTTTGGACGATAGCTGTCATTTATAACTCTGCAGGTTTGTGAATTACAGTGCCCCTGAGCTCCTTTCTTCAACTCGCTTTCTTGTGAGCTGGCCGCAACACCGCAGGATGGCTTCAGGCCCTAATCTGGTTCCGGCACGGCACGCTGAGCCTTTGGTTATTTCCTCTTCCTGGTGGGAAATGAGAGTTAAATTTGCCCGTCCAGACACCTCCAGCTAGTCTCTCATTGGTTCTCGCTATTCCTGTTCATCTTCCGCAGAAATTGCAAACTGGGCCAAACAGGAGGTTAAAGGGACTGACTCTCCAAGTCGGGAGAGTGTTAGTAAAGCGTCTGGAATGTTGCACCCGAGTACCAGGGTACGAAAACTGAGACATATTTGAACACGTCTCCCGATCACATGGTTGATCATACTCTAGGTTCCACATGCATGTTTTAGCTGAAGGAAGAATACCTTAAACCTGGGTAGTTGAAACCCGTGGAATGGGTACCATGCAATATGACTTCAAAGGGTCTTCATTTGCTCACCGAACCTCTCCAATCCTATCACTGCTGCGTTTATGTCCCTGTACACATGCTTGATTCTCTTTCGGAGACATAGCAATCCATAGGTTTTAAGATACTTAAGAGTCAGGTACATTCTTAGGCGTTTAATATGCGGTGTTGAGTCCATTTCGTTGAGCAAGGAGTAGCTCTTGTCTATTCCATATTTGGCTTAAGGAACTTTATCTGTGCTCATTTCAATCTCTGGTTTTATGCAGCACCCCAACTCACCTTTACCCTTAAACAAGCATAAGTTGGTTTTCTAAATTTGAGACCCTGTTCTGTTCTGTAATTCAGTTCCTGTGTAGCCAAGTTGACATTCCGTGTATTACTGATATCTTATGATGTTTCTGTTTCTGTGTGACTTATTTCAGTTAGAATCATCGTACCTGAATCCACTCATTGTGCTGCTACGGGCCTGATGACATAGATTTCACTGCTGAGTGATACTGCATTGTACGTAAGTACCACAAGTTCTTTATCCATTTTTCACTTTCTGTGATATTGAACTTGTACGGTAAACGAGGTTCTTGTAAACAGAGGCGTCCCAAACATTGGGGTGGCTGTGTCTTTTTGATTTTAATTTCCCTAAGCTATAGGACCATAAGTGGAAGTGCCCTAGGCTCTGTTGCTTTGTTTTTTAGATGTTTCAGGAAACACCATACACTTCTCCCGAGTGTCTGTTGGCAGTTTACATCCCGCCCATCAGCATAACAAGGCTCCCAGTTCTCCATGGCCTGTCCTGCCTTTCTGGATTTTACACTTTTTTCAGATGGCCCTTTTGACCGGGGGGAAGTGAGACTTCATTGTAGTGCAGATTTCCTTTGCAAGCTTGCTTGGTTGGCCAAAAAGGGCGTATGCGTTTTTTCCTGAATATATTCAGGAAAAAACGCATACGCCCTTTTTGGCCAAGTGCATCATTGTGGACGTTCTGCCTCTTTTCCTATGCTTTCAATGCAATTCCAGTCTACCTCCTGAAATCGGTTTCCTGCAATTCTGCCCCGCTTTCAAGTCCTCTTGGCAGCCTTACTTCAGTATATTTTTGGACGATAGCTGTCATTTATAACTCTGCAGGTTTGTGAATTACAGTGCCCCTGAGCTCCTTTCTTCAACTCGCTTTCTTGTGAGCTGGCCGCAACACCGCAGGATGGCTTCAGGCCCTAATCTGGTTCCGGCACGGCACGCTGAGCCTTTGGTTATTTCCTCTTCCTGGTGGGAAATGAGAGTTAAATTTGCCCGTCCAGACACCTCCAGCTAGTCTCTCATTGGTTCTCGCTATTCCTGTTCATCTTCCGCAGAAATTGCAAACTGGGCCAAACAGGAGGTTAAAGGGACTGACTCTCCAAGTCGGGAGAGTGTTAGTAAAGCGTCTGGAATGTTGCACCCGAGTACCAGGGTACGAAAACTGAGACATATTTGAACACGTCTCCCGATCACATGGTTGATCATACTCTAGGTTCCACATGCATGTTTTAGCTGAAGGAAGAATACCTTAAACCTGGGTAGTTGAAACCCGTGGAATGGGTACCATGCAATATGACTTCAAAGGGTCTTCATTTGCTCACCAAACCTCTCCAATCCTATCACTGCTGCGTTTATGTCCCTGTACACATGCTTGATTCTCTTTCGGAGACATAGCAATCCATAGGTTTTAAGATACTTAAGAGTCAGGTACATTCTTAGGCGTTTAATATGCGGTGTTGAGTCCATTTCGTTGAGCAAGGAGTAGCTCTTGTCTATTCCATATTTGGCTTAAGGAACTTTATCTGTGCTCATTTCAATCTCTGGTTTTATGCAGCACCCCAACTCACCTTTACCCTTAAACAAGCATAAGTTGGTTTTCTAAATTTGAGACCCTGTTCTGTTCTGTAATTCAGTTCCTGTGTAGCCAAGTTTACATTCCGTGTATTACTGATATCTTATGATGTTTCTTTTTCTGTGTGACTTATTTCAGTTAGAATCATCGTACCTGAATCCACTCATTGTGCTGCTACGGGCCTGATGACATAGATTTCACTGCTGAGTGATACTGCATTGTACGTAAGTACCACAAGTTCTTTATCCATTTTTCACTTTCTGTGATATTGAACTTGTACGGTAAACGAGGTTCTTGTAAACAGAGGCGTCCCAAACATTGGGGTGGCTGTGTCTTTTTGATTTTAATTTCCCTAAGCTATAGGACCATAAGTGGAAGTGCCCTAGGCTCTGTTGCTTTGTTTTTTAGATGTTTCAGGAAACACCATACACTTCTCCCGAGTGTCTGTTGGCAGTTTACATCCCGCCCATCAGCATAACAAGGCTCCCAGTTCTCCATGGCCTGTCCTGCCTTTCTGGATTTTACACTTTTTTCAGATGGCCCTTTTGACCGGGGGGAAGTGAGACTTCATTGTAGTGCAGATTTCCTTTGCAAGCTTGCTTGGTTGGCCAAAAAGGGCGTATGCGTTTTTTCCTGAATATATTCAGGAAAAAACGCATACGCCCTTTTTGGCCAAGTGCATCATTGTGGACGTTCTGCCTCTTTTCCTATGCTTTCAATGCAATTCCAGTCTACCTCCTGAAATCGGTTTCCTGCAATTCTGCCCCGCTTTCAAGTCCTCTTGGCAGCCTTACTTCAGTATATTTTTGGACGATAGCTGTCATTTATAACTCTGCAGGTTTGTGAATTACAGTGCCCCTGAGCTCCTTTCTTCAACTCGCTTTCTTGTGAGCTGGCCGCAACACCGCAGGATGGCTTCAGGCCCTAATCTGGTTCCGGCACGGCACGCTGAGCCTTTGGTTATTTCCTCTTCCTGGTGGGAAATGAGAGTTAAATTTGCCCGTCCAGACACCTCCAGCTAGTCTCTCATTGGTTCTCGCTATTCCTGTTCATCTTCCGCAGAAATTGCAAACTGGGCCAAACAGGAGGTTAAAGGGACTGACTCTCCAAGTCGGGAGAGTGTTAGTAAAGCGTCTGGAATGTTGCACCCGAGTACCAGGGTACGAAAACTGAGACATATTTGAACACGTCTCCCGATCACATGGTTGATCATACTCTAGGTTCCACATGCATGTTTTAGCTGAAGGAAGAATACCTTAAACCTGGGTAGTTGAAACCCGTGGAATGGGTACCATGCAATATGACTTCAAAGGGTCTTCATTTGCTCACCGAACCTCTCCAATCCTATCACTGCTGCGTTTATGTCCCTGTACACATGCTTGATTCTCTTTCGGAGACATAGCAATCCATAGGTTTTAAGATACTTAAGAGTCAGGTACATTCTTAGGCGTTTAATATGCGGTGTTGAGTCCATTTCGTTGAGCAAGGAGTAGCTCTTGTCTATTCCATATTTGGCTTAAGGAACTTTATCTGTGCTCATTTCAATCTCTGGTTTTATGCAGCACCCCAACTCACCTTTACCCTTAAACAAGCATAAGTTGGTTTTCTAAATTTGAGACCCTGTTCTGTTCTGTAATTCAGTTCCTGTGTAGCCAAGTTTACATTCCGTGTATTACTGATATCTTATGATGTTTCTTTTTCTGTGTGACTTATTTCAGTTAGAATCATCGTACCTGAATCCACTCATTGTGCTGCTACGGGCCTGATGACATAGATTTCACTGCTGAGTGATACTGCATTGTACGTAAGTACCACAAGTTCTTTATCCATTTTTCACTTTCTGTGATATTGAACTTGTACGGTAAACGAGGTTCTTGTAAACAGAGGCGTCCCAAACATTGGGGTGGCTGTGTCTTTTTGATTTTAATTTCCCTAAGCTATAGGACCATAAGTGGAAGTGCCCTAGGCTCTGTTGCTTTGTTTTTTAGATGTTTCAGGAAACACCATACACTTCTCCCGAGTGTCTGTTGGCAGTTTACATCCCGCCCATCAGCATAACAAGGCTCCCAGTTCTCCATGGCCTGTCCTGCCTTTCTGGATTTTACACTTTTTTCAGATGGCCCTTTTGACCGGGGGGAAGTGAGACTTCATTGTAGTGCAGATTTCCTTTGCAAGCTTGCTTGGTTGGCCAAAAAGGGCGTATGCGTTTTTTCCTGAATATATTCAGGAAAAAACGCATACGCCCTTTTTGGCCAAGTGCATCATTGTGGACGTTCTGCCTCTTTTCCTATGCTTTCAATGCAATTCCAGTCTACCTCCTGAAATCGGTTTCCTGCAATTCTGCCCCGCTTTCAAGTCCTCTTGGCAGCCTTACTTCAGTATATTTTTGGACGATAGCTGTCATTTATAACTCTGCAGGTTTGTGAATTACAGTGCCCCTGAGCTCCTTTCTTCAACTCGCTTTCTTGTGAGCTGGCCGCAACACCGCAGGATGGCTTCAGGCCCTAATCTGGTTCCGGCACGGCACGCTGAGCCTTTGGTTATTTCCTCTTCCTGGTGGGAAATGAGAGTTAAATTTGCCCGTCCAGACACCTCCAGCTAGTCTCTCATTGGTTCTCGCTATTCCTGTTCATCTTCCGCAGAAATTGCAAACTGGGCCAAACAGGAGGTTAAAGGGACTGACTCTCCAAGTCGGGAGAGTGTTAGTAAAGCGTCTGGAATGTTGCACCCGAGTACCAGGGTACGAAAACTGAGACATATTTGAACACGTCTCCCGATCACATGGTTGATCATACTCTAGGTTCCACATGCATGTTTTAGCTGAAGGAAGAATACCTTAAACCTGGGTAGTTGAAACCCGTGGAATGGGTACCATGCAATATGACTTCAAAGGGTCTTCATTTGCTCACCGAACCTCTCCAATCCTATCACTGCTGCGTTTATGTCCCTGTACACATGCTTGATTCTCTTTCGGAGACATAGCAATCCATAGGTTTTAAGATACTTAAGAGTCAGGTACATTCTTAGGCGTTTAATATGCGGTGTTGAGTCCATTTCGTTGAGCAAGGAGTAGCTCTTGTCTATTCCATATTTGGCTTAAGGAACTTTATCTGTGCTCATTTCAATCTCTGGTTTTATGCAGCACCCCAACTCACCTTTACCCTTAAACAAGCATAAGTTGGTTTTCTAAATTTGAGACCCTGTTCTGTTCTGTAATTCAGTTCCTGTGTAGCCAAGTTTACATTCCGTGTATTACTGATATCTTATGATGTTTCTTTTTCTGTGTGACTTATTTCAGTTAGAATCATCGTACCTGAATCCACTCATTGTGCTGCTACGGGCCTGATGACATAGATTTCACTGCTGAGTGATACTGCATTGTACGTAAGTACCACAAGTTCTTTATCCATTTTTCACTTTCTGTGATATTGAACTTGTACGGTAAACGAGGTTCTTGTAAACAGAGGCGTCCCAAACATTGGGGTGGCTGTGTCTTTTTGATTTTAATTTCCCTAAGCTATAGGACCATAAGTGGAAGTGCCCTAGGCTCTGTTGCTTTGTTTTTTAGATGTTTCAGGAAACACCATACACTTCTCCCGAGTGTCTGTTGGCAGTTTACATCCCGCCCATCAGCATAACAAGGCTCCCAGTTCTCCATGGCCTGTCCTGCCTTTCTGGATTTTACACTTTTTTCAGATGGCCCTTTTGACCGGGGGGAAGTGAGACTTCATTGTAGTGCAGATTTCCTTTGCAAGCTTGCTTGGTTGGCCAAAAAGGGCGTATGCGTTTTTTCCTGAATATATTCAGGAAAAAACGCATACGCCCTTTTTGGCCAAGTGCATCATTGTGGACGTTCTGCCTCTTTTCCTATGCTTTCAATGCAATTCCAGTCTACCTCCTGAAATCGGTTTCCTGCAATTCTGCCCCGCTTTCAAGTCCTCTTGGCAGCCTTACTTCAGTATATCTTTGGACGATAGTTGTCATTTATAACTCTGCAGGTTTGTGAATTACAGTGCCCCTGAGCTCCTTTCTTCAACTCGTTTTCTTGTGAGCTGGCCGCAACACCGCAGGATGGCTTCAGGCCCTAATCTGGTTCCGGCACGGCACGCTGAGCCTTTGGTTATTTCCTCTTCCTGGTGGGAAATGAGAGTTAAATTTGCCCGTCCAGACACCTCCAGCTAGTCTCTCATTGGTTCTCGCTATTCCTGTTCATCTTCCGCAGAAATTGCAAACTGGGCCAAACAGGAGGTTAAAGGGACTGACTCTCCAAGTGGGGAGAGTGTTAGTAAAGCGTCTGGAATGTTGCACCCGAGTACCAGGGTACGAAAACTGAGACATATTTGAACACGTCTCCCGATCACATGGTTGATCATACTCTAGGTTCCACATGCATGTTTTAGCTGAAGGAAGAATACCTTAAACCTGGGTAGTTGAAACCCGTGGAATGGGTACCATGCAATATGTCTTCAAAGGGTCTTCGTTTGCTCACCGAACCTCTCCAATCCTATCACTGCTGCGTTTATGTCCCTGTACACATGCTTGATTCTCTTTCGGAGACATAGCAATCCATAGGTTTTAAGATACTTAAGAGTCAGGTACATTCTTAGGCGTTTAATATGCGGTGTTGAGTCCATTTCGTTGAGCAAGGAGTAGCTCTTGTCTATTCCATATTTGGCTTAAGGAACTTTATCTGTGCTCATTTCAATCTCTGGTTTTATGCAGCACCCCAACTCACCTTTACCCTTAAACAAGCATAAGTTGGTTTTCTAAATTTGAGACCCTGTTCTGTTCTGTAATTCAGTTCCTGTGTAGCCAAGTTTACATTCCGTGTATTACTGATATCTTATGATGTTTCTTTTTCTGTGTGACTTATTTCAGTTAGAATCATCGTACCTGAATCCACTCATTGTGCTGCTACGGGCCTGATGGCATAGATTTCACTGCTGAGTGATACTGCATTGTACGTAAGTACCACAAGTTCTTTATCCATTTTTCACTTTCTGTGATATTGAACTTGTACGGTAAACGAGGTTCTTGTAAACAGAGGCGTCCCAAACATTGGGGTGGCTGTGTCTTTTTGATTTTAATTTCCCTAAGCTATAGGACCATAAGTGGAAGTGGCCTAGGCTCTGTTGCTTTGTTTTTTAGATGTTTCAGGAAACACCATACACTTCTCCCGAGTGTCTGTTGGCAGTTTACATCCCGCCCATCAGCATAACAAGGCTCCCAGTTCTCCATGGCCTGTCCTGCCTTTCTGGATTTTACACTTTTTTCAGATGGCCCTTTTGACCGGGGGGAAGTGAGACTTCATTGTAGTGCAGATTTCCTTTGCAAGCTTGCTTGGTTGGCCAAAAAGGGCGTATGCGTTTTTTCCTGAATATATTCAGGAAAAAACGCATACGCCCTTTTTGGCCAAGTGCATCATTGTGGACGTTCTGCCTCTTTTCCTATGCTTTCAATGCAATTCCAGTCTACCTCCTGAAATCGGTTTCCTGCAATTCTGCCCCGCTTTCAAGTCCTCTTGGCAGCCTTACTTCAGTATATCTTTGGACGATAGTTGTCATTTATAACTCTGCAGGTTTGTGAATTACAGTGCCCCTGAGCTCCTTTCTTCAACTCGCTTTCTTGTGAGCTGGCCGCAACACCGCAGGATGGCTTCAGGCCCTAATCTGGTTCCGGCACGGCACGCTGAGCCTTTGGTTATTTCCTCTTCCTGGTGGGAAATGAGAGTTAAATTTGCCCGTCCAGACACCTCCAGCTAGTCTCTCATTGGTTCTCGCTATTCCTGTTCATCTTCCGCAGAAATTGCAAACTGGGCCAAACAGGAGGTTAAAGGGACTGACTCTCCAAGTCGGGAGAGTGTTAGTAAAGCGTCTGGAATGTTGCACCCGAGTACCAGGGTACGAAAACTGAGACATATTTGAACACGTCTCCCGATCACATGGTTGATCATACTCTAGGTTCCACATGCATGTTTTAGCTGAAGGAAGAATACCTTAAACCTGGGTAGTTGAAACCCGTGGAATGGGTACCATGCAATATGACTTCAAAGGGTCTTCATTTGCTCACCGAACCTCTCCAATCCTATCACTGCTGCGTTTATGTCCCTGTACACATGCTTGATTCTCTTTCGGAGACATAGCAATCCATAGGTTTTAAGATACTTAAGAGTCAGGTACATTCTTAGGCGTTTAATATGCGGTGTTGAGTCCATTTCGTTGAGCAAGGAGTAGCTCTTGTCTATTCCATATTTGGCTTAAGGAACTTTATCTGTGCTCATTTCAATCTCTGGTTTTATGCAGCACCCCAACTCACCTTTACCCTTAAACAAGCATAAGTTGGTTTTCTAAATTTGAGACCCTGTTCTGTTCTGTAATTCAGTTCCTGTGTAGCCAAGTTTACATTCCGTGTATTACTGATATCTTATGATGTTTCTTTTTCTGTGTGACTTATTTCAGTTAGAATCATCGTACCTGAATCCACTCATTGTGCTGCTACGGGCCTGATGGCATAGATTTCACTGCTGAGTGATACTGCATTGTACGTAAGTACCACAAGTTCTTTATCCATTTTTCACTTTCTGTGATATTGAACTTGTACGGTAAACGAGGTTCTTGTAAACAGAGGCGTCCCAAACATTGGGGTGGCTGTGTCTTTTTGATTTTAATTTCCCTAAGCTATAGGACCATAAGTGGAAGTGCCCTAGGCTCTGTTGCTTTGTTTTTTAGATGTTTCAGGAAACACCATACACTTCTCCCGAGTGTCTGTTGGCAGTTTACATCCCGCCCATCAGCATAACAAGGCTCCCAGTTCTCCATGGCCTGTCCTGCCTTTCTGGATTTTACACTTTTTTCAGATGGCCCTTTTGACCGGGGGGAAGTGAGACTTCATTGTAGTGCAGATTTCCTTTGCAAGCTTGCTTGGTTGGCCAAAAAGGGCGTATGCGTTTTTTCCTGAATATATTCAGGAAAAAACGCATACGCCCTTTTTGGCCAAGTGCATCATTGTGGACGTTCTGCCTCTTTTCCTATGCTTTCAATGCAATTCCAGTCTACCTCCTGAAATCGGTTTCCTGCAATTCTGCCCCGCTTTCAAGTCCTCTTGGCAGCCTTACTTCAGTATATCTTTGGACGATAGCTGTCATTTATAACTCTGCAGGTTTGTGAATTACAGTGCCCCTGAGCTCCTTTCTTCAACTCGTTTTCTTGTGAGCTGGCCGCAACACCGCAGGATGGCTTCAGGCCCTAATCTGGTTCCGGGACGGCACGCTGAGCCTTTGGTTATTTCCTCTTCCTGGTGGGAAATGAGAGTTAAATTTGCCCGTCCAGACACCTCCAGCTAGTCTCTCATTGGTTCTCGCTATTCCTGTTCATCTTCCGCAGAAATTGCAAACTGGGCCAAACAGGAGGTTAAAGGGACTGACTCTCCAAGTCGGGAGAGTGTTAGTAAAGCGTCTGGAATGTTGCACCCGAGTACCAGGGTACGAAAACTGAGACATATTTGAACACGTCTCCCGATCACATGGTTGATCATACTCTAGGTTCCTCATGCATGTTTTAGCTGAAGGAAGAATACCTTAAACCTGGGTAGTTGAAACCCGTGGAATGGGTACCATGCAATATGACTTCAAAGGGTCTTCATTTGCTCACCGAACCTCTCCAATCCCATCACTGCTGCGTTTATGTCCCTGTACACATGCTTGATTCTCTTTCGGAGACATAGCAATCCATAGGTTTTAAGATACTTAAGAGTCAGGTACATTCTTAGGCGTTTAATATGCGGTGTTGAGTCCATTTCGTTGAGCAAGGAGTAGCTCTTGTCTATTCCATATTTGGCTTAAGGAACTTTATCTGTGCTCATTTCAATCTCTGGTTTTATGCAGCACCCCAACTCACCTTTACCCTTAAACAAGCATAAGTTGGTTTTCTAAATTTGAGACCCTGTTCTGTTCTGTAATTCAGTTCCTGTGTAGCCAAGTTTACATTCCGTGTATTACTGATATCTTATGATGTTTCTGTTTCTGTGTGACTTATTTCAGTTAGAATCATCGTACCTGAATCCACTCATTGTGCTGCTACGGGCCTGATGACATAGATTTCACTGCTGAGTGATACTGCATTGTACGTAAGTACCACAAGTTCTTTATCCATTTTTCACTTTCTGTGATATTGAACTTGTACGGTAAACGAGGTTCTTGTAAACAGAGGCGTCCCAAACATTGGGGTGGCTGTGTCTTTTTGATTTTAATTTCCCTAAGCTATAGGACCATAAGTGGAAGTGGCCTAGGCTCTGTTGCTTTGTTTTTTAGATGTTTCAGGAAACACCATACACTTCTCCCGAGTGTCTGTTGGCAGTTTACATCCCGCCCATCAGCATAACAAGGCTCCCAGTTCTCCATGGCCTGTCCTGCCTTTCTGGATTTTACACTTTTTTCAGATGGCCCTTTTGACCGGGGGGAAGTGAGACTTCATTGTAGTGCAGATTTCCTTTGCAAGCTTGCTTGGTTGGCCAAAAAGGGCGTATGCGTTTTTTCCTGAATATATTCAGGAAAAAACGCATACGCCCTTTTTGGCCAAGTGCATCATTGTGGACGTTCTGCCTCTTTTCCTATGCTTTCAATGCAATTCCAGTCTACCTCCTGAAATCGGTTTCCTGCAATTCTGCCCCGCTTTCAAGTCCTCTTGGCAGCCTTACTTCAGTATATCTTTGGACGATAGTTGTCATTTATAACTCTGCAGGTTTGTGAATTACAGTGCCCCTGAGCTCCTTTCTTCAACTCGTTTTCTTGTGAGCTGGCCGCAACACCGCAGGATGGCTTCAGGTCCTAATCTGGTTCCGGCACGGCACGCTGAGCCTTTGGTTATTTCCTCTTCCTGGTGGGAAATGAGAGTTAAATTTGCCCGTCCAGACACCTCCAGCTAGTCTCTCATTGGTTCTCGCTATTCCTGTTCATCTTCCGCAGAAATTGCAAACTGGGCCAAACAGGAGGTTAAAGGGACTGACTCTCCAAGTCGGGAGAGTGTTAGTAAAGCGTCTGGAATGTTGCACCCGAGTACCAGGGTACGAAAACTGAGACATATTTGAACACGTCTCCCGATCACATGGTTGATCATACTCTAGGTTCCACATGCATGTTTTAGCTGAAGGAAGAATACCTTAAACCTGGGTAGTTGAAACCCGTGGAATGGGTACCATGCAATATGACTTCAAAGGGTCTTCATTTGCTCACCGAACCTCTCCAATCCTATCACTGCTGCGTTTATGTCCCTGTACACATGCTTGATTCTCTTTCGGAGACATAGCAATCCATAGGTTTTAAGATACTTAAGAGTCAGGTACATTCTTAGGCGTTTAATATGCGGTGTTGAGTCCATTTCGTTGAGCAAGGAGTAGCTCTTGTCTATTCCATATTTGGCTTAAGGAACTTTATCTGTGCTCATTTCAATCTCTGGTTTTATGCAGCACCCCAACTCACCTTTACCCTTAAACAAGCATAAGTTGGTTTTCTAAATTTGAGACCCTGTTCTGTTCTGTAATTCAGTTCCTGTGTAGCCAAGTTGACATTCCGTGTATTACTGATATCTTATGATGTTTCTGTTTCTGTGTGACTTATTTCAGTTAGAATCATCGTACCTGAATCCACTCATTGTGCTGCTACGGGCCTGATGACATAGATTTCACTGCTGAGTGATACTGCATTGTACGTAAGTACCACAAGTTCTTTATCCATTTTTCACTTTCTGTGATATTGAACTTGTACGGTAAACGAGGTTCTTGTAAACAGAGGCGTCCCAAACATTGGGGTGGCTGTGTCTTTTTGATTTTAATTTCCCTAAGCTATAGGACCATAAGTGGAAGTGCCCTAGGCTCTGTTGCTTTGTTTTTTAGATGTTTCAGGAAACACCATACACTTCTCCCGAGTGTCTGTTGGCAGTTTACATCCCGCCCATCAGCATAACAAGGCTCCCAGTTCTCCATGGCCTGTCCTGCCTTTCTGGATTTTACACTTTTTTCAGATGGCCCTTTTGACCGGGGGGAAGTGAGACTTCATTGTAGTGCAGATTTCCTTTGCAAGCTTGCTTGGTTGGCCAAAAAGGGCGTATGCGTTTTTTCCTGAATATATTCAGGAAAAAACGCATACGCCCTTTTTGGCCAAGTGCATCATTGTGGACGTTCTGCCTCTTTTCCTATGCTTTCAATGCAATTCCAGTCTACCTCCTGAAATCGGTTTCCTGCAATTCTGCCCCGCTTTCAAGTCCTCTTGGCAGCCTTACTTCAGTATATTTTTGGACGATAACTGTCATTTATAACTCTGCAGGTTTGTGAATTACAGTGCCCCTGAGCTCCTTTCTTCAACTCGCTTTCTTGTGAGCTGGCCGCAACACCGCAGGATGGCTTCAGGCCCTAATCTGGTTCCGGCACGGCACGCTGAGCCTTTGGTTATTTCCTCTTCCTGGTGGGAAATGAGAGTTAAATTTGCCCGTCCAGACACCTCCAGCTAGTCTCTCATTGGTTCTCGCTATTCCTGTTCATCTTCCGCAGAAATTGCAAACTGGGCCAAACAGGAGGTTAAAGGGACTGACTCTCCAAGTCGGGAGAGTGTTAGTAAAGCGTCTGGAATGTTGCACCCGAGTACCAGGGTACGAAAACTGAGACATATTTGAACACGTCTCCCGATCACATGGTTGATCATACTCTAGGTTCCACATGCATGTTTTAGCTGAAGGAAGAATACCTTAAACCTGGGTAGTTGAAACCCGTGGAATGGGTACCATGCAATATGACTTCAAAGGGTCTTCATTTGCTCACCGAACCTCTCCAATCCTATCACTGCTGCGTTTATGTCCCTGTACACATGCTTGATTCTCTTTCGGAGACATAGCAATCCATAGGTTTTAAGATACTTAAGAGTCAGGTACATTCTTAGGCGTTTAATATGCGGTGTTGAGTCCATTTCGTTGAGCAAGGAGTAGCTCTTGTCTATTCCATATTTGGCTTAAGGAACTTTATCTGTGCTCATTTCAATCTCTGGTTTTATGCAGCACCCCAACTCACCTTTACCCTTAAACAAGCATAAGTTGGTTTTCTAAATTTGAGACCCTGTTCTGTTCTGTAATTCAGTTCCTGTGTAGCCAAGTTTACATTCCGTGTATTACTGATATCTTATGATGTTTCTTTTTCTGTGTGACTTATTTCAGTTAGAATCATCGTACCTGAATCCACTCATTGTGCTGCTACGGGCCTGATGACATAGATTTCACTGCTGAGTGATACTGCATTGTACGTAAGTACCACAAGTTCTTTATCCATTTTTCACTTTCTGTGATATTGAACTTGTACGGTAAACGAGGTTCTTGTAAACAGAGGCGTCCCAAACATTGGGGTGGCTGTGTCTTTTTGATTTTAATTTCCCTAAGCTATAGGACCATAAGTGGAAGTGCCCTAGGCTCTGTTGCTTTGTTTTTTAGATGTTTCAGGAAACACCATACACTTCTCCCGAGTGTCTGTTGGCAGTTTACATCCCGCCCATCAGCATAACAAGGCTCCCAGTTCTCCATGGCCTGTCCTGCCTTTCTGGATTTTACACTTTTTTCAGATGGCCCTTTTGACCGGGGGGAAGTGAGACTTCATTGTAGTGCAGATTTCCTTTGCAAGCTTGCTTGGTTGGCCAAAAAGGGCGTATGCGTTTTTTCCTGAATATATTCAGGAAAAAACGCATACGCCCTTTTTGGCCAAGTGCATCATTGTGGACGTTCTGCCTCTTTTCCTATGCTTTTAATGCAATTCCAGTCTACCTCCTGAAATCGGTTTCCTGCAATTCTGCCCCGCTTTCAAGTCCTCTTGGCAGCCTTACTTCAGTATATTTTTGGACGATAGCTGTCATTTATACCTCTGCAGGTTTGTGAATTACAGTGCCCCTGAGCTCCTTTCTTCAACTCGCTTTCTTGTGAGCTGGCCGCAACACCGCAGGATGGCTTCAGGCCCTAATCTGGTTCCGGCACGGCACGCTGAGCCTTTGGTTATTTCCTCTTCCTGGTGGGAAATGAGAGTTAAATTTGCCCGTCCAGACACCTCCAGCTAGTCTCTCATTGGTTCTCGCTATTCCTGTTCATCTTCCGCAGAAATTGCAAACTGGGCCAAACAGGAGGTTAAAGGGACTGACTCTCCAAGTCGGGAGAGTGTTAGTAAAGCGTCTGGAATGTTGCACCCGAGTACCAGGGTACGAAAACTGAGACATATTTGAACACGTCTCCCGATCACATGGTTGATCATACTCTAGGTTCCACATGCATGTTTTAGCTGAAGGAAGAATACCTTAAACCTGGGTAGTTGAAACCCGTGGAATGGGTACCATGCAATATGACTTCAAAGGGTCTTCATTTGCTCACCGAACCTCTCCAATCCTATCACTGCTGCGTTTATGTCCCTGTACACATGCTTGATTCTCTTTCGGAGACATAGCAATCCATAGGTTTTAAGATACTTAAGAGTCAGGTACATTCTTAGGCGTTTAATATGCGGTGTTGAGTCCATTTCGTTGAGCAAGGAGTAGCTCTTGTCTATTCCATATTTGGCTTAAGGAACTTTATCTGTGCTCATTTCAATCTCTGGTTTTATGCAGCACCCCAACTCACCTTTACCCTTAAACAAGCATAAGTTGGTTTTCTAAATTTGAGACCCTGTTCTGTTCTGTAATTCAGTTCCTGTGTAGCCAAGTTTACATTCCGTGTATTACTGATATCTTATGATGTTTCTTTTTCTGTGTGACTTATTTCAGTTAGAATCATCGTACCTGAATCCACTCATTGTGCTGCTACGGGCCTGATGGCATAGATTTCACTGCTGAGTGATACTGCATTGTACGTAAGTACCACAAGTTCTTTATCCATTTTTCACTTTCTGTGATATTGAACTTGTACGGTAAACGAGGTTCTTGTAAACAGAGGCGTCCCAAACTTTGGGGTGGCTGTGTCTTTTTGATTTTAATTTCCCTAAGCTATAGGACCATAAGTGGAAGTGGCCTAGGCTCTGTTGCTTTGTTTTTTAGATGTTTCAGGAAACACCATACACTTCTCCCGAGTGTCTGTTGGCAGTTTACATCCCGCCCATCAGCATAACAAGGCTCCCAGTTCTCCATGGCCTGTCCTGCCTTTCTGGATTTTACACTTTTTTCAGATGGCCCTTTTGACCGGGGGGAAGTGAGACTTCATTGTAGTGCAGATTTCCTTTGCAAGCTTGCTTGCTTGGCCAAAAAGGGCGTATGCGTTTTTTCCTGAATATATTCAGGAAAAAACGCATACGCCCTTTTTGGCCAAGTGCATCATTGTGGACGTTCTGCCTCTTTTCCTATGCTTTCAATGCAATTCCAGTCTACCTCCTGAAATCGGTTTCCTGCAATTCTGCCCCGCTTTCAAGTCCTCTTGGCAGCCTTACTTCAGTATATTTTTGGACGATAGCTGTCATTTATACCTCTGCAGGTTTGTGAATTACAGTGCCCCTGAGCTCCTTTCTTCAACTCGCTTTCTTGTGAGCTGGCCGCAACACCGCAGGATGGCTTCAGGCCCTAATCTGGTTCCGGCACGGCACGCTGAGCCTTTGGTTATTTCCTCTTCCTGGTGGGAAATGAGAGTTAAATTTGCCCGTCCAGACACCTCCAGCTAGTCTCTCATTGGTTCTCGCTATTCCTGTTCATCTTCCGCAGAAATTGCAAACTGGGCCAGACAGGAGGTTAAAGGGACTGACTCTCCAAGTCGGGAGAGTGTTAGTAAAGCGTCTGGAATGTTGCACCCGAGTACCAGGGTACGAAAACTGAGACATATTTGAACACGTCTCCCGATCACATGGTTGATCATACTCTAGGTTCCACATGCATGTTTTAGCTGAAGGAAGAATACCTTAAACCTGGGTAGTTGAAACCCGTGGAATGGGTACCATGCAATATGACTTCAAAGGGTCTTCATTTGCTCACCGAACCTCTCCAATCCTATCACTGCTGCGTTTATGTCCCTGTACACATGCTTGATTCTCTTTCGGAGACATAGCAATCCATAGGTTTTAAGATACTTAAGAGTCAGGTACATTCTTAGGCGTTTAATATGCGGTGTTGAGTCCATTTCGTTGAGCAAGGAGTAGCTCTTGTCTATTCCATATTTGGCTTAAGGAACTTTATCTGTGCTCATTTCAATCTCTGGTTTTATGCAGCACCCCAACTCACCTTTACCCTTAAACAAGCATAAGTTGGTTTTCTAAATTTGAGACCCTGTTCTGTTCTGTAATTCAGTTCCTGTGTAGCCAAGTTTACATTCCGTGTATTACTGATATCTTATGATGTTTCTTTTTCTGTGTGACTTATTTCAGTTAGAATCATCGTACCTGAATCCACTCATTGTGCTGCTACGGGCCTGATGACATAGATTTCACTGC
Organism: Globicephala melas; assembly: GCF_963455315.2. Classification (NCBI taxonomy): domain Eukaryota; kingdom Metazoa; phylum Chordata; class Mammalia; order Artiodactyla; family Delphinidae; genus Globicephala; species Globicephala melas. The sequence goes on along the minus strand of NW_027207364.1, from coordinate 383,294 downwards.
TGAGTGATACTGCATTGTACGTAAGTACCACAAGTTCTTTATCCATTTTTCACTTTCTGTGATATTGAACTTGTACGGTAAACGAGGTTCTTGTAAACAGAGGCGTCCCAAACATTGGGGTGGCTGTGTCTTTTTGATTTTAATTTCCCTAAGCTATAGGACCATAAGTGGAAGTGGCCTAGGCTCTGTTGCTTTGTTTTTTAGATGTTTCAGGAAACACCATACACTTCTCCCGAGAGTCTGTTGGCAGTTTACATCCCGCCCATCAGCATAACAAGGCTCCCAGTTCTCCATGGCCTGTCCTGCCTTTCTGGATTTTACACTTTTTTCAGATGGCCCTTTTGACCGGGGGGAAGTGAGACTTCATTGTAGTGCAGATTTCCTTTGCAAGCTTGCTTGGTTGGCCAAAAAGGGCGTATGCGTTTTTTCCTGAATATATTCAGGAAAAAACGCATACGCCCTTTTTGGCCAAGTGCATCATTGTGGACGTTCTGCCTCTTTTCCTATGCTTTCAATGCAATTCCAGTCTACCTCCTGAAATCGGTTTCCTGCAATTCTGCCCCGCTTTCAAGTCCTCTTGGCAGCCTTACTTCAGTATATTTTTGGACGATAGCTGTCATTTATACCTCTGCAGGTTTGTGAATTACAGTGCCCCTGAGCTCCTTTCTTCAACTCGCTTTCTTGTGAGCTGGCCGCAACACCGCAGGATGGCTTCAGGCCCTAATCTGGTTCCGGCACGGCACGCTGAGCCTTTGGTTATTTCCTCTTCCTGGTGGGAAATGAGAGTTAAATTTGCCCGTCCAGACACCTCCAGCTAGTCTCTCATTGGTTCTCGCTATTCCTGTTCATCTTCCGCAGAAATTGCAAACTGGGCCAGACAGGAGGTTAAAGGGACTGACTCTCCAAGTCGGGAGAGTGTTAGTAAAGCGTCTGGAATGTTGCACCCGAGTACCAGGGTACGAAAACTGAGACATATTTGAACACGTCTCCCGATCACATGGTTGATCATACTCTAGGTTCCACATGCATGTTTTAGCTGAAGGAAGAATACCTTAAACCTGGGTAGTTGAAACCCGTGGAATGGGTACCATGCAATATGACTTCAAAGGGTCTTCATTTGCTCACCGAACCTCTCCAATCCTATCACTGCTGCGTTTATGTCCCTGTACACATGCTTGATTCTCTTTCGGAGACATAGCAATCCATAGGTTTTAAGATACTTAAGAGTCAGGTACATTCTTAGGCGTTTAATATGCGGTGTTGAGTCCATTTCGTTGAGCAAGGAGTAGCTCTTGTCTATTCCATATTTGGCTTAAGGAACTTTATCTGTGCTCATTTCAATCTCTGGTTTTATGCAGCACCCCAACTCACCTTTACCCTTAAACAAGCATAAGTTGGTTTTCTAAATTTGAGACCCTGTTCTGTTCTGTAATTCAGTTCCTGTGTAGCCAAGTTTACATTCCGTGTATTACTGATATCTTATGATGTTTCTTTTTCTGTGTGACTTATTTCAGTTAGAATCATCGTACCTGAATCCACTCATTGTGCTGCTACGGGCCTGATGACATAGATTTCACTGCTGAGTGATACTGCATTGTACGTAAGTACCACAAGTTCTTTATCCATTTTTCACTTTCTGTGATATTGAACTTGTACGGTAAACGAGGTTCTTGTAAACAGAGGCGTCCCAAACATTGGGGTGGCTGTGTCTTTTTGATTTTAATTTCCCTAAGCTATAGGACCATAAGTGGAAGTGGCCTAGGCTCTGTTGCTTTGTTTTTTAGATGTTTCAGGAAACACCATACACTTCTCCCGAGAGTCTGTTGGCAGTTTACATCCCGCCCATCAGCATAACAAGGCTCCCAGTTCTCCATGGCCTGTCCTGCCTTTCTGGATTTTACACTTTTTTCAGATGGCCCTTTTGACCGGGGGGAAGTGAGACTTCATTGTAGTGCAGATTTCCTTTGCAAGCTTGCTTGGTTGGCCAAAAAGGGCGTATGCGTTTTTTCCTGAATATATTCAGGAAAAAACGCATACGCCCTTTTTGGCCAAGTGCATCATTGTGGACGTTCTGCCTCTTTTCCTATGCTTTCAATGCAATTCCAGTCTACCTCCTGAAATCGGTTTCCTGCAATTCTGCCCCGCTTTCAAGTCCTCTTGGCAGCCTTACTTCAGTATATTTTTGGACGATAGCTGTCATTTATACCTCTGCAGGTTTGTGAATTACAGTGCCCCTGAGCTCCTTTCTTCAACTCGCTTTCTTGTGAGCTGGCCGCAACACCGCAGGATGGCTTCAGGCCCTAATCTGGTTCCGGCACGGCACGCTGAGCCTTTGGTTATTTCCTCTTCCTGGTGGGAAATGAGAGTTAAATTTGCCCGTCCAGACACCTCCAGCTAGTCTCTCATTGGTTCTCGCTATTCCTGTTCATCTTCCGCAGAAATTGCAAACTGGGCCAGACAGGAGGTTAAAGGGACTGACTCTCCAAGTCGGGAGAGTGTTAGTAAAGCGTCTGGAATGTTGCACCCGAGTACCAGGGTACGAAAACTGAGACATATTTGAACACGTCTCCCGATCACATGGTTGATCATACTCTAGGTTCCACATGCATGTTTTAGCTGAAGGAAGAATACCTTAAACCTGGGTAGTTGAAACCCGTGGAATGGGTACCATGCAATATGACTTCAAAGGGTCTTCATTTGCTCACCGAACCTCTCCAATCCTATCACTGCTGCGTTTATGTCCCTGTACACATGCTTGATTCTCTTTCGGAGACATAGCAATCCATAGGTTTTAAGATACTTAAGAGTCAGGTACATTCTTAGGCGTTTAATATGCGGTGTTGAGTCCATTTCGTTGAGCAAGGAGTAGCTCTTGTCTATTCCATATTTGGCTTAAGGAACTTTATCTGTGCTCATTTCAATCTCTGGTTTTATGCAGCACCCCAACTCACCTTTACCCTTAAACAAGCATAAGTTGGTTTTCTAAATTTGAGACCCTGTTCTGTTCTGTAATTCAGTTCCTGTGTAGCCAAGTTTACATTCCGTGTATTACTGATATCTTATGATGTTTCTTTTTCTGTGTGACTTATTTCAGTTAGAATCATCGTACCTGAATCCACTCATTGTGCTGCTACGGGCCTGATGACATAGATTTCACTGCTGAGTGATACTGCATTGTACGTAAGTACCACAAGTTCTTTATCCATTTTTCACTTTCTGTGATATTGAACTTGTACGGTAAACGAGGTTCTTGTAAACAGAGGCGTCCCAAACATTGGGGTGGCTGTGTCTTTTTGATTTTAATTTCCCTAAGCTATAGGACCATAAGTGGAAGTGGCCTAGGCTCTGTTGCTTTGTTTTTTAGATGTTTCAGGAAACACCATACACTTCTCCCGAGAGTCTGTTGGCAGTTTACATCCCGCCCATCAGCATAACAAGGCTCCCAGTTCTCCATGGCCTGTCCTGCCTTTCTGGATTTTACACTTTTTTCAGATGGCCCTTTTGACCGGGGGGAAGTGAGACTTCATTGTAGTGCAGATTTCCTTTGCAAGCTTGCTTGGTTGGCCAAAAAGGGCGTATGCGTTTTTTCCTGAATATATTCAGGAAAAAACGCATACGCCCTTTTTGGCCAAGTGCATCATTGTGGACGTTCTGCCTCTTTTCCTATGCTTTCAATGCAATTCCAGTCTACCTCCTGAAATCGGTTTCCTGCAATTCTGCCCCGCTTTCAAGTCCTCTTGGCAGCCTTACTTCAGTATATTTTTGGACGATAGCTGTCATTTATAACTCTGCAGGTTTGTGAATTACAGTGCCCCTGAGCTCCTTTCTTCAACTCGTTTTCTTGTGAGCTGGCCGCAACACCGCAGAATGGCTTCAGGCCCTAATCTGGTTCCGGCACGGCACGCTGAGCCTTTGGTTCTTTCCTCTTCCTGGTGGGAAATGAGAGTTAAATTTGCCCGTCCAGACACCTCCAGCTAGTCTCTCATTGGTTCTCGCTATTCCTGTTCATCTTCCGCAGAAATTGCAAACTGGGCCAAACAGGAGGTTAAAGGGACTGACTCTCCAAGTCGGGAGAGTGTTAGTAAAGCGTCTGGAATGTTGCACCCGAGTACCAGGGTACGAAAACTGAGACATATTTGAACACGTCTCCCGATCACATGGTTGATCATACTCTAGGTTCCACATGCATGTTTTAGCTGAAGGAAGAATACCTTAAACCTGGGTAGTTGAAACCCGTGGAATGGGTACCATGCAATATGACTTCAAAGGGTCTTCATTTGCTCACCGAACCTCTCCAATCCCATCACTGCTGCGTTTATGTCCCTGTACACATGCTTGATTCTCTTTCGGAGACATAGCAATCCATAGGTTTTAAGATACTTAAGAGTCAGGTACATTCTTAGGCGTTTAATATGCGGTGTTGAGTCCATTTCGTTGAGCAAGGAGTAGCTCTTGTCTATTCCATATTTGGCTTAAGGAACTTTATCTGTGCTCATTTCAATCTCTGGTTTTATGCAGCACCCCAACTCACCTTTACCCTTAAACAAGCATAAGTTGGTTTTCTAAATTTGAGACCCTGTTCTGTTCTGTAATTCAGTTCCTGTGTAGCCAAGTTTACATTCCGTGTATTACTGATATCTTATGATGTTTCTTTTTCTGTGTGACTTATTTCAGTTAGAATCATCGTACCTGAATCCACTCATTGTGCTGCTACGGGCCTGATGACATAGATTTCACTGCTGAGTGATACTGCATTGTACGTAAGTACCACAAGTTCTTTATCCATTTTTCACTTTCTGTGATATTGAACTTGTACGGTAAACGAGGTTCTTGTAAACAGAGGCGTCCCAAACATTGGGGTGGCTGTGTCTTTTTGATTTTAATTTCCCTAAGCTATAGGACCATAAGTGGAAGTGGCCTAGGCTCTGTTGCTTTGTTTTTTAGATGTTTCAGGAAACACCATACACTTCTCCCGAGTGTCTGTTGGCAGTTTACATCCCGCCCATCAGCATAACAAGGCTCCCAGTTCTCCATGGCCTGTCCTGCCTTTCTGGATTTTACACTTTTTTCAGATGGCCCTTTTGACCGGGGGGGAAGTGAGACTTCATTGTAGTGCAGATTTCCTTTGCAAGCTTGCTTGGTTGGCCAAAAAGGGCGTATGCGTTTTTTCCTGAATATATTCAGGAAAAAACGCATACGCCCTTTTTGGCCAAGTGCATCATTGTGGACGTTCTGCCTCTTTTCCTATGCTTTCAATGCAATTCCAGTCTACCTCCTGAAATCGGTTTCCTGCAATTCTGCCCCGCTTTCAAGTCCTCTTGGCAGCCTTACTTCAGTATATTTTTGGACGATAGCTGTCATTTATAACTCTGCAGGTTTGTGAATTACAGTGCCCCTGAGCTCCTTTCTTCAACTCGCTTTCTTGTGAGCTGGCCGCAACACCGCAGGATGGCTTCAGGCCCTAATCTGGTTCCGGCACGGCACGCTGAGCCTTTGGTTATTTCCTCTTCCTGGTGGGAAATGAGAGTTAAATTTGCCCGTCCAGACACCTCCAGCTAGTCTCTCATTGGTTCTCGCTATTCCTGTTCATCTTCCGCAGAAATTGCAAACTGGGCCAAACAGGAGGTTAAAGGGACTGACTCTCCAAGTCGGGAGAGTGTTAGTAAAGCGTCTGGAATGTTGCACCCGAGTACCAGGGTACGAAAACTGAGACATATTTGAACACGTCTCCCGATCACATGGTTGATCATACTCTAGGTTCCACATGCATGTTTTAGCTGAAGGAAGAATACCTTAAACCTGGGTAGTTGAAACCCGTGGAATGGGTACCATGCAATATGACTTCAAAGGGTCTTCATTTGCTCACCGAACCTCTCCAATCCCATCACTGCTGCGTTTATGTCCCTGTACACATGCTTGATTCTCTTTCGGAGACATAGCAATCCATAGGTTTTAAGATACTTAAGAGTCAGGTACATTCTTAGGCGTTTAATATGCGGTGTTGAGTCCATTTCGTTGAGCAAGGAGTAGCTCTTGTCTATTCCATATTTGGCTTAAGGAACTTTATCTGTGCTCATTTCAATCTCTGGTTTTATGCAGCACCCCAACTCACCTTTACCCTTAAACAAGCATAAGTTGGTTTTCTAAATTTGAGACCCTGTTCTGTTCTGTAATTCAGTTCCTGTGTAGCCAAGTTTACATTCCGTGTATTACTGATATCTTATGATGTTTCTGTTTCTGTGTGACTTATTTCAGTTAGAATCATCGTACCTGAATCCACTCATTGTGCTGCTACGGGCCTGATGACATAGATTTCACTGCTGAGTGATACTGCATTGTACGTAAGTACCACAAGTTCTTTATCCATTTTTCACTTTCTGTGATATTGAACTTGTACGGTAAACGAGGTTCTTGTAAACAGAGGCGTCCCAAACATTGGGGTGGCTGTGTCTTTTTGATTTTAATTTCCCTAAGCTATAGGACCATAAGTGGAAGTGCCCTAGGCTCTGTTGCTTTGTTTTTTAGATGTTTCAGGAAACACCATACACTTCTCCCGAGTGTCTGTTGGCAGTTTACATCCCGCCCATCAGCATAACAAGGCTCCCAGTTCTCCATGGCCTGTCCTGCCTTTCTGGATTTTACACTTTTTTCAGATGGCCCTTTTGACCGGGGGGGAAGTGAGACTTCATTGTAGTGCAGATTTCCTTTGCAAGCTTGCTTGGTTGGCCAAAAAGGGCGTATGCGTTTTTTCCTGAATATATTCAGGAAAAAACGCATACGCCCTTTTTGGCCAAGTGCATCATTGTGGACGTTCTGCCTCTTTTCCTATGCTTTCAATGCAATTCCAGTCTACCTCCTGAAATCGGTTTCCTGCAATTCTGCCCCGCTTTCAAGTCCTCTTGGCAGCCTTACTTCAGTATATTTTTGGACGATAGCTGTCATTTATAACTCTGCAGGTTTGTGAATTACAGTGCCCCTGAGCTCCTTTCTTCAACTCGCTTTCTTGTGAGCTGGCCGCAACACCGCAGGATGGCTTCAGGCCCTAATCTGGTTCCGGCACGGCACGCTGAGCCTTTGGTTATTTCCTCTTCCTGGTGGGAAATGAGAGTTAAATTTGCCCGTCCAGACACCTCCAGCTAGTCTCTCATTGGTTCTCGCTATTCCTGTTCATCTTCCGCAGAAATTGCAAACTGGGCCAAACAGGAGGTTAAAGGGACTGACTCTCCAAGTCGGGAGAGTGTTAGTAAAGCGTCTGGAATGTTGCACCCGAGTACCAGGGTACGAAAACTGAGACATATTTGAACACGTCTCCCGATCACATGGTTGATCATACTCTAGGTTCCACATGCATGTTTTAGCTGAAGGAAGAATACCTTAAACCTGGGTAGTTGAAACCCGTGGAATGGGTACCATGCAATATGACTTCAAAGGGTCTTCATTTGCTCACCGAACCTCTCCAATCCCATCACTGCTGCGTTTATGTCCCTGTACACATGCTTGATTCTCTTTCGGAGACATAGCAATCCATAGGTTTTAAGATACTTAAGAGTCAGGTACATTCTTAGGCGTTTAATATGCGGTGTTGAGTCCATTTCGTTGAGCAAGGAGTAGCTCTTGTCTATTCCATATTTGGCTTAAGGAACTTTATCTGTGCTCATTTCAATCTCTGGTTTTATGCAGCACCCCAACTCACCTTTACCCTTAAACAAGCATAAGTTGGTTTTCTAAATTTGAGACCCTGTTCTGTTCTGTAATTCAGTTCCTGTGTAGCCAAGTTTACATTCCGTGTATTACTGATATCTTATGATGTTTCTTTTTCTGTGTGACTTATTTCAGTTAGAATCATCGTACCTGAATCCACTCATTGTGCTGCTACGGGCCTGATGACATAGATTTCACTGCTGAGTGATACTGCATTGTACGTAAGTACCACAAGTTCTTTATCCATTTTTCACTTTCTGTGATATTGAACTTGTACGGTAAACGAGGTTCTTGTAAACAGAGGCGTCCCAAACATTGGGGTGGCTGTGTCTTTTTGATTTTAATTTCCCTAAGCTATAGGACCATAAGTGGAAGTGCCCTAGGCTCTGTTGCTTTGTTTTTTAGATGTTTCAGGAAACACCATACACTTCTCCCAAGTGTCTGTTGGCAGTTTACATCCCGCCCATCAGCATAACAAGGCTCCCAGTTCTCCATGGCCTGTCCTGCCTTTCTGGATTTTACACTTTTTTCAGATGGCCCTTTTGACCGGGGGGGAAGTGAGACTTCATTGTAGTGCAGATTTCCTTTGCAAGCTTGCTTGGTTGGCCAAAAAGGGCGTATGCGTTTTTTCCTGAATATATTCAGGAAAAAACGCATACGCCCTTTTTGGCCAAGTGCATCATTGTGGACGTTCTGCCTCTTTTCCTATGCTTTCAATGCAATTCCAGTCTACCTCCTGAAATCGGTTTCCTGCAATTCTGCCCCGCTTTCAAGTCCTCTTGGCAGCCTTACTTCAGTATATTTTTGGACGATAGCTGTCATTTATAACTCTGCAGGTTTGTGAATTACAGTGCCCCTGAGCTCCTTTCTTCAACTCGCTTTCTTGTGAGCTGGCCGCAACACCGCAGGATGGCTTCAGGCCCTAATCTGGTTCCGGCACGGCACGCTGAGCCTTTGGTTATTTCCTCTTCCTGGTGGGAAATGAGAGTTAAATTTGCCCGTCCAGACACCTCCAGCTAGTCTCTCATTGGTTCTCGCTATTCCTGTTCATCTTCCGCAGAAATTGCAAACTGGGCCAAACAGGAGGTTAAAGGGACTGACTCTCCAAGTCGGGAGAGTGTTAGTAAAGCGTCTGGAATGTTGCACCCGAGTACCAGGGTACGAAAACTGAGACATATTTGAACACGTCTCCCGATCACATGGTTGATCATACTCTAGGTTCCACATGCATGTTTTAGCTGAAGGAAGAATACCTTAAACCTGGGTAGTTGAAACCCGTGGAATGGGTACCATGCAATATGACTTCAAAGGGTCTTCATTTGCTCACCGAACCTCTCCAATCCCATCACTGCTGCGTTTATGTCCCTGTACACATGCTTGATTCTCTTTCGGAGACATAGCAATCCATAGGTTTTAAGATACTTAAGAGTCAGGTACATTCTTAGGCGTTTAATATGCGGTGTTGAGTCCATTTCGTTGAGCAAGGAGTAGCTCTTGTCTATTCCATATTTGGCTTAAGGAACTTTATCTGTGCTCATTTCAATCTCTGGTTTTATGCAGCACCCCAACTCACCTTTACCCTTAAACAAGCATAAGTTGGTTTTCTAAATTTGAGACCCTGTTCTGTTCTGTAATTCAGTTCCTGTGTAGCCAAGTTTACATTCCGTGTATTACTGATATCTTATGATGTTTCTTTTTCTGTGTGACTTATTTCAGTTAGAATCATCGTACCTGAATCCACTCATTGTGCTGCTACGGGCCTGATGACATAGATTTCACTGCTGAGTGATACTGCATTGTACGTAAGTACCACAAGTTCTTTATCCATTTTTCACTTTCTGTGATATTGAACTTGTACGGTAAACGAGGTTCTTGTAAACAGAGGCGTCCCAAACATTGGGGTGGCTGTGTCTTTTTGATTTTAATTTCCCTAAGCTATAGGACCATAAGTGGAAGTGGCCTAGGCTCTGTTGCTTTGTTTTTTAGATGTTTCAGGAAACACCATACACTTCTCCCGAGTGTCTGTTGGCAGTTTACATCCCGCCCATCAGCATAACAAGGCTCCCAGTTCTCCATGGCCTGTCCTGCCTTTCTGGATTTTACACTTTTTTTCAGATGGCCCTTTTGACCGGGGGGGAAGTGAGACTTCATTGTAGTGCAGATTTCCTTTGCAAGCTTGCTTGGTTGGCCAAAAAGGGCGTATGCGTTTTTTCCTGAATATATTCAGGAAAAAACGCATACGCCCTTTTTGGCCAAGTGCATCATTGTGGACGTTCTGCCTCTTTTCCTATGCTTTCAATGCAATTCCAGTCTACCTCCTGAAATCGGTTTCCTGCAATTCTGCCCCGCTTTCAAGTCCTCTTGGCAGCCTTACTTCAGTATATTTTTGGACGATAGCTGTCATTTATAACTCTGCAGGTTTGTGAATTACAGTGCCCCTGAGCTCCTTTCTTCAACTCGCTTTCTTGTGAGCTGGCCGCAACACCGCAGGATGGCTTCAGGCCCTAATCTGGTTCCGGCACGGCACGCTGAGCCTTTGGTTATTTCCTCTTCCTGGTGGGAAATGAGAGTTAAATTTGCCCGTCCAGACACCTCCAGCTAGTCTCTCATTGGTTCTCGCTATTCCTGTTCATCTTCCGCAGAAATTGCAAACTGGGCCAAACAGGAGGTTAAAGGGACTGACTCTCCAAGTCGGGAGAGTGTTAGTAAAGCGTCTGGAATGTTGCACCCGAGTACCAGGGTACGAAAACTGAGACATATTTGAACACGTCTCCCGATCACATGGTTGATCATACTCTAGGTTCCACATGCATGTTTTAGCTGAAGGAAGAATACCTTAAACCTGGGTAGTTGAAACCCGTGGAATGGGTACCATGCAATATGACTTCAAAGGGTCTTCATTTGCTCACCGAACCTCTCCAATCCTATCACTGCTGCGTTTATGTCCCTGTACACATGCTTGATTCTCTTTCGGAGACATAGCAATCCATAGGTTTTAAGATACTTAAGAGTCAGGTACATTCTTAGGCGTTTAATATGCGGTGTTGAGTCCATTTCGTTGAGCAAGGAGTAGCTCTTGTCTATTCCATATTTGGCTTAAGGAACTTTATCTGTGCTCATTTCAATCTCTGGTTTTATGCAGCACCCCAACTCACCTTTACCCTTAAACAAGCATAAGTTGGTTTTCTAAATTTGAGACCCTGTTCTGTTCTGTAATTCAGTTCCTGTGTAGCCAAGTTTACATTCCGTGTATTACTGATATCTTATGATGTTTCTTTTTCTGTGTGACTTATTTCAGTTAGAATCATCGTACCTGAATCCACTCATTGTGCTGCTACGGGCCTGATGACATAGATTTCACTGCTGAGTGATACTGCATTGTACGTAAGTACCACAAGTTCTTTATCCATTTTTCACTTTCTGTGATATTGAACTTGTACGGTAAACGAGGTTCTTGTAAACAGAGGCGTCCCAAACATTGGGGTGGCTGTGTCTTTTTGATTTTAATTTCCCTAAGCTATAGGACCATAAGTGGAAGTGCCCTAGGCTCTGTTGCTTTGTTTTTTAGATGTTTCAGGAAACACCATACACTTCTCCCGAGTGTCTGTTGGCAGTTTACATCCCGCCCATCAGCATAACAAGGCTCCCAGTTCTCCATGGCCTGTCCTGCCTTTCTGGATTTTACACTTTTTTCAGATGGCCCTTTTGACCGGGGGGGAAGTGAGACTTCATTGTAGTGCAGATTTCCTTTGCAAGCTTGCTTGGTTGGCCAAAAAGGGCGTATGCGTTTTTTCCTGAATATATTCAGGAAAAAACGCATACGCCCTTTTTGGCCAAGTGCATCATTGTGGACGTTCTGCCTCTTTTCCTATGCTTTCAATGCAATTCCAGTCTACCTCCTGAAATCGGTTTCCTGCAATTCTGCCCCGCTTTCAAGTCCTCTTGGCAGCCTTACTTCAGTATATTTTTGGACGATAGCTGTCATTTATAACTCTGCAGGTTTGTGAATTACAGTGCCCCTGAGCTCCTTTCTTCAACTCGCTTTCTTGTGAGCTGGCCGCAACACCGCAGGATGGCTTCAGGCCCTAATCTGGTTCCGGCACGGCACGCTGAGCCTTTGGTTATTTCCTCTTCCTGGTGGGAAATGAGAGTTAAATTTGCCCGTCCAGACACCTCCAGCTAGTCTCTCATTGGTTCTCGCTATTCCTGTTCATCTTCCGCAGAAATTGCAAACTGGGCCAAACAGGAGGTTAAAGGGACTGACTCTCCAAGTCGGGAGAGTGTTAGTAAAGCGTCTGGAATGTTGCACCCGAGTACCAGGGTACGAAAACTGAGACATATTTGAACACGTCTCCCGATCACATGGTTGATCATACTCTAGGTTCCACATGCATGTTTTAGCTGAAGGAAGAATACCTTAAACCTGGGTAGTTGAAACCCGTGGAATGGGTACCATGCAATATGACTTCAAAGGGTCTTCATTTGCTCACCGAACCTCTCCAATCCCATCACTGCTGCGTTTATGTCCCTGTACACATGCTTGATTCTCTTTCGGAGACATAGCAATCCATAGGTTTTAAGATACTTAAGAGTCAGGTACATTCTTAGGCGTTTAATATGCGGTGTTGAGTCCATTTCGTTGAGCAAGGAGTAGCTCTTGTCTATTCCATATTTGGCTTAAGGAACTTTATCTGTGCTCATTTCAATCTCTGGTTTTATGCAGCACCCCAACTCACCTTTACCCTTAAACAAGCATAAGTTGGTTTTCTAAATTTGAGACCCTGTTCTGTTCTGTAATTCAGTTCCTGTGTAGCCAAGTTTACATTCCGTGTATTACTGATATCTTATGATGTTTCTGTTTCTGTGTGACTTATTTCAGTTAGAATCATCGTACCTGAATCCACTCATTGTGCTGCTACGGGCCTGATGACATAGATTTCACTGCTGAGTGATACTGCATTGTACGTAAGTACCACAAGTTCTTTATCCATTTTTCACTTTCTGTGATATTGAACTTGTACGGTAAACGAGGTTCTTGTAAACAGAGGCGTCCCAAACATTGGGGTGGCTGTGTCTTTTTGATTTTAATTTCCCTAAGCTATAGGACCATAAGTGGAAGTGCCCTAGGCTCTGTTGCTTTGTTTTTTAGATGTTTCAGGAAACACCATACACTTCTCCCGAGTGTCTGTTGGCAGTTTACATCCCGCCCATCAGCATAACAAGGCTCCCAGTTCTCCATGGCCTGTCCTGCCTTTCTGGATTTTACACTTTTTTCAGATGGCCCTTTTGACCGGGGGGGAAGTGAGACTTCATTGTAGTGCAGATTTCCTTTGCAAGCTTGCTTGGTTGGCCAAAAAGGGCGTATGCGTTTTTTCCTGAATATATTCAGGAAAAAACGCATACGCCCTTTTTGGCCAAGTGCATCATTGTGGACGTTCTGCCTCTTTTCCTATGCTTTCAATGCAATTCCAGTCTACCTCCTGAAATCGGTTTCCTGCAATTCTGCCCCGCTTTCAAGTCCTCTTGGCAGCCTTACTTCAGTATATTTTTGGACGATAGCTGTCATTTATAACTCTGCAGGTTTGTGAATTACAGTGCCCCTGAGCTCCTTTCTTCAACTCGCTTTCTTGTGAGCTGGCCGCAACACCGCAGGATGGCTTCAGGCCCTAATCTGGTTCCGGCACGGCACGCTGAGCCTTTGGTTCTTTCCTCTTCCTGGTGGGAAATGAGAGTTAAATTTGCCCGTCCAGACACCTCCAGCTAGTCTCTCATTGGTTCTCGCTATTCCTGTTCATCTTCCGCAGAAATTGCAAACTGGGCCAAACAGGAGGTTAAAGGGACTGACTCTCCAAGTCGGGAGAGTGTTAGTAAAGCGTCTGGAATGTTGCACCCGAGTACCAGGGTACGAAAACTGAGACATATTTGAACACGTCTCCCGATCACATGGTTGATCATACTCTAGGTTCCACATGCATGTTTTAGCTGAAGGAAGAATACCTTAAACCTGGGTAGTTGAAACCCGTGGAATGGGTACCATGCAATATGACTTCAAAGGGTCTTCATTTGCTCACCGAACCTCTCCAATCCCATCACTGCTGCGTTTATGTCCCTGTACACATGCTTGATTCTCTTTCGGAGACATAGCAATCCATAGGTTTTAAGATACTTAAGAGTCAGGTACATTCTTAGGCGTTTAATATGCGGTGTTGAGTCCATTTCGTTGAGCAAGGAGTAGCTCTTGTCTATTCCATATTTGGCTTAAGGAACTTTATCTGTGCTCATTTCAATCTCTGGTTTTATGCAGCACCCCAACTCACCTTTGCCCTTAAACAAGCATAAGTTGGTTTTCTAAATTTGAGACCCTGTTCTGTTCTGTAATTCAGTTCCTGTGTAGCCAAGTTTACATTCCGTGTATTACTGATATCTTATGATGTTTCTGTTTCTGTGTGACTTATTTCAGTTAGAATCATCGTACCTGAATCCACTCATTGTGCTGCTACGGGCCTGATGACATAGATTTCACTGCTGAGTGATACTGCATTGTACGTAAGTACCACATGTTCTTTATCCATTTTTCACTTTCTGTGATATTGAACTTGTACGGTAAACGAGGTTCTTGTAAACAGAGGTGTCCCAAACATTGGGGTGGCTGTGTCTTTTTGATTTTAATTTCCCTAAGCTATAGGACCATAAGTGGAAGTGCCCTAGGCTCTGTTGCTTTGTTTTTTAGATGTTTCAGGAAACACCATACACTTCTCCCGAGTGTCTGTTGGCAGTTTACATCCCGCCCATCAGCATAACAAGGCTCCCAGTTCTCCATGGCCTGTCCTGCCTTGCTGGATTTTACACTTTTTTCAGATGGCCCTTTTGACCGGGGGGAAGTGAGACTTCATTGTAGTGCAGATTTCCTTTGCAAGCTTGCTTGGTTGGCCAAAAAGGGCGTATGCGTTTTTTCCTGAATATATTCAGGAAAAAACGCATACGCCCTTTTTGGCCAAGTGCATCATTGTGGACGTTCTGCCTCTTTTCCTATGCTTTCAATGCAATTCCAGTCTACCTCCTGAAATCGGTTTCCTGCAATTCTGCCCCGCTTTCAAGTCCTCTTGGCAGCCTTACTTCAGTATATTTTTGGACGATAGCTGTCATTTATAACTCTGCAGGTTTGTGAATTACAGTGCCCCTGAGCTCCTTTCTTCAACTCGCTTTCTTGTGAGCTGGCCGCAACACCGCAGGATGGCTTCAGGCCCTAATCTGGTTCCGGCACGGCACGCTGAGCCTTTGGTTATTTCCTCTTCCTGGTGGGAAATGAGAGTTAAATTTGCCCGTCCAGACACCTCCAGCTAGTCTCTCATTGGTTCTCGCTATTCCTGTTCATCTTCCGCAGAAATTGCAAACTGGGCCAAACAGGAGGTTAAAGGGACTGACTCTCCAAGTCGGGAGAGTGTTAGTAAAGCGTCTGGAATGTTGCACCCGAGTACCAGGGTACGAAAACTGAGACATATTTGAACACGTCTCCCGATCACATGGTTGATCATACTCTAGGTTCCACATGCATGTTTTAGCTGAAGGAAGAATACCTTAAACCTGGGTAGTTGAAACCCGTGGAATGGGTACCATGCAATATGACTTCAAAGGGTCTTCATTTGCTCACCGAACCTCTCCAATCCCATCACTGCTGCGTTTATGTCCCTGTACACATGCTTGATTCTCTTTCGGAGACATAGCAATCCATAGGTTTTAAGATACTTAAGAGTCAGGTACATTCTTAGGCGTTTAATATGCGGTGTTGAGTCCATTTCGTTGAGCAAGGAGTAGCTCTTGTCTATTCCATATTTGGCTTAAGGAACTTTATCTGTGCTCATTTCAATCTCTGGTTTTATGCAGCACCCCAACTCACCTTTACCCTTAAACAAGCATAAGTTGGTTTTCTAAATTTGAGACCCTGTTCTGTTCTGTAATTCAGTTCCTGTGTAGCCAAGTTTACATTCCGTGTATTACTGATATCTTATGATGTTTCTGTTTCTGTGTGACTTATTTCAGTTAGAATCATCGTACCTGAATCCACTCATTGTGCTGCTACGGGCCTGATGACATAGATTTCACTGCTGAGTGATACTGCATTGTACGTAAGTACCACAAGTTCTTTATCCATTTTTCACTTTCTGTGATATTGAACTTGTACGGTAAACGAGGTTCTTGTAAACAGAGGCGTCCCAAACATTGGGGTGGCTGTGTCTTTTTGATTTTAATTTCCCTAAGCTATAGGACCATAAGTGGAAGTGCCCTAGGCTCTGTTGCTTTGTTTTTTAGATGTTTCAGGAAACACCATACACTTCTCCCGAGTGTCTGTTGGCAGTTTACATCCCGCCCATCAGCATAACAAGGCTCCCAGTTCTCCATGGCCTGTCCTGCCTTTCTGGATTTTACACTTTTTTCAGATGGCCCTTTTGACCGGGGGGGAAGTGAGACTTCATTGTAGTGCAGATTTCCTTTGCAAGCTTGCTTGGTTGGCCAAAAAGGGCGTATGCGTTTTTTCCTGAATATATTCAGGAAAAAACGCATACGCCCTTTTTGGCCAAGTGCATCATTGTGGACGTTCTGCCTCTTTTCCTATGCTTTCAATGCAATTCCAGTCTACCTCCTGAAATCGGTTTCCTGCAATTCTGCCCCGCTTTCAAGTCCTCTTGGCAGCCTTACTTCAGTATATTTTTGGACGATAGCTGTCATTTATAACTCTGCAGGTTTGTGAATTACAGTGCCCCTGAGCTCCTTTCTTCAACTCGCTTTCTTGTGAGCTGGCCGCAACACCGCAGGATGGCTTCAGGCCCTAATCTGGTTCCGGCACGGCACGCTGAGCCTTTGGTTCTTTCCTCTTCCTGGTGGGAAATGAGAGTTAAATTTGCCCGTCCAGACACCTCCAGCTAGTCTCTCATTGGTTCTCGCTATTCCTGTTCATCTTCCGCAGAAATTGCAAACTGGGCCAAACAGGAGGTTAAAGGGACTGACTCTCCAAGTCGGGAGAGTGTTAGTAAAGCGTCTGGAATGTTGCACCCGAGTACCAGGGTACGAAAACTGAGACATATTTGAACACGTCTCCCGATCACATGGTTGATCATACTCTAGGTTCCACATGCATGTTTTAGCTGAAGGAAGAATACCTTAAACCTGGGTAGTTGAAACCCGTGGAATGGGTACCATGCAATATGACTTCAAAGGGTCTTCATTTGCTCACCGAACCTCTCCAATCCCATCACTGCTGCGTTTATGTCCCTGTACACATGCTTGATTCTCTTTCGGAGACATAGCAATCCATAGGTTTTAAGATACTTAAGAGTCAGGTACATTCTTAGGCGTTTAATATGCGGTGTTGAGTCCATTTCGTTGAGCAAGGAGTAGCTCTTGTCTATTCCATATTTGGCTTAAGGAACTTTATCTGTGCTCATTTCAATCTCTGGTTTTATGCAGCACCCCAACTCACCTTTGCCCTTAAACAAGCATAAGTTGGTTTTCTAAATTTGAGACCCTGTTCTGTTCTGTAATTCAGTTCCTGTGTAGCCAAGTTTACATTCCGTGTATTACTGATATCTTATGATGTTTCTGTTTCTGTGTGACTTATTTCAGTTAGAATCATCGTACCTGAATCCACTCATTGTGCTGCTACGGGCCTGATGACATAGATTTCACTGCTGAGTGATACTGCATTGTACGTAAGTACCACATGTTCTTTATCCATTTTTCACTTTCTGTGATATTGAACTTGTACGGTAAACGAGGTTCTTGTAAACAGAGGTGTCCCAAACATTGGGGTGGCTGTGTCTTTTTGATTTTAATTTCCCTAAGCTATAGGACCATAAGTGGAAGTGCCCTAGGCTCTGTTGCTTTGTTTTTTAGATGTTTCAGGAAACACCATACACTTCTCCCGAGTGTCTGTTGGCAGTTTACATCCCGCCCATCAGCATAACAAGGCTCCCAGTTCTCCATGGCCTGTCCTGCCTTGCTGGATTTTACACTTTTTTCAGATGTCCCTTTTGACCGGGGGGAAGTGAGACTTCATTGTAGTGCAGATTTCCTTTGCAAGCTTGCTTGGTTGGCCAAAAAGGGCGTATGCGTTTTTTCCTGAATATATTCAGGAAAAAACGCATACGCCCTTTTTGGCCAAGTGCATCATTGTGGACGTTCTGCCTCTTTTCCTATGCTTTCAATGCAATTCCAGTCTACCTCCTGAAATCGGTTTCCTGCAATTCTGCCCCGCTTTCAAGTCCTCTTGGCAGCCTTACTTCAGTATATTTTTGGACGATAGTTGTCATTTATAACTCTGCAGGTTTGTGAATTACAGTGCCCCTGAGCTCCTTTCTTCAACTCGTTTTCTTGTGAGCTGGCCGCAACACCGCAGGATGGCTTCAGGCCCTAATCTGGTTCCGGCACGGCACGCTGAGCCTTTGGTTATTTCCTCTTCCTGGTGGGAAATGAGAGTTAAATTTGCCCGTCCAGACACCTCCAGCTAGTCTCTCATTGGTTCTCGCTATTCCTGTTCATCTTCCGCAGAAATTGCAAACTGGGCCAAACAGGAGGTTAAAGGGACTGACTCTCCAAGTCGGGAGAGTGTTAGTAAAGCGTCTGGAATGTTGCACCCGAGTACCAGGGTACGAAAACTGAGACATATTTGAACACGTCTCCCGATCACATGGTTGATCATACTCTAGGTTCCACATGCATGTTTTAGCTGAAGGAAGAATACCTTAAACCTGGGTAGTTGAAACCCGTGGAATGGGTACCATGCAATATGACTTCAAAGGGTCTTCATTTGCTCACCGAACCTCTCCAATCCTATCACTGCTGCGTTTATGTCCCTGTACACATGCTTGATTCTCTTTCGGAGACATAGCAATCCATAGGTTTTAAGATACTTAAGAGTCAGGTACATTCTTAGGCGTTTAATATGGGGTGTTGAGTCCATTTCGTTGAGCAAGGAGTAGCTCTTGTCTATTCCATATTTGGCTTAAGGAACTTTATCTGTGCTCATTTCAATCTCTGGTTTTATGCAGCACCCCAACTCACCTTTACCCTTAAACAAGCATAAGTTGGTTTTCTAAATTTGAGACCCTGTTCTGTTCTGTAATTCAGTTCCTGTGTAGCCAAGTTTACATTCCGTGTATTACTGATATCTTATGATGTTTCTTTTTCTGTGTGACTTATTTCAGTTAGAATCATCGTACCTGAATCCACTCATTGTGCCGCTACGGGCCTGATGACATAGATTTCACTGCTGAGTGATACTGCATTGTACGTAAGTACCACAAGTTCTTTATCCATTTTTCACTTTCTGTGATATTGAACTTGTACGGTAAACGAGGTTCTTGTAAACAGAGGCGTCCCAAACATTGGGGTGGCTGTGTCTTTTTGATTTTAATTTCCCTAAGCTATAGGACCATAAGTGGAAGTGGCCTAGGCTCTGTTGCTTTGTTTTTTAGATGTTTCAGGAAACACCATACACTTCTCCCGAGTGTCTGTTGGCAGTTTACATCCCGCCCATCAGCATAACAAGGCTCCCAGTTCTCCATGGCCTGTCCTGCCTTTCTGGATTTTACACTTTTTTCAGATGGCCCTTTTGACCGGGGGGAAGTGAGACTTCATTGTAGTGCAGATTTCCTTTGCAAGCTTGCTTGGTTGGCCAAAAAGGGCGTATGCGTTTTTTCCTGAATATATTCAGGAAAAAACGCATACGCCCTTTTTGGCCAAGTGCATCATTGTGGACGTTCTGCCTCTTTTCCTATGCTTTCAATGCAATTCCAGTCTACCTCCTGAAATCGGTTTCCTGCAATTCTGCCCCGCTTTCAAGTCCTCTTGGCAGCCTTACTTCAGTATATTTTTGGACGATAGCTGTCATTTATAACTCTGCAGGTTTGTGAATTACAGTGCCCCTGAGCTCCTTTCTTCAACTCGTTTTCTTGTGAGCTGGCCGCAACACCGCAGGATGGCTTCAGGCCCTAATCTGGTTCCGGCACGGCACGCTGAGCCTTTGGTTATTTCCTCTTCCTGGTGGGAAATGAGAGTTAAATTTGCCCGTCCAGACACCTCCAGCTAGTCTCTCATTGGTTCTCCCTATTCCTGTTCATCTTCCCCAGAAATTGCAAACTGGGCCAAACAGGAGGTTAAAGGGACTGACTCTCCAAGTCGGGAGAGTGTTAGTAAAGCGTCTGGAATGTTGCACCCGAGTACCAGGGTACGAAAACTGAGACATATTTGAACACGTCTCCCGATCACATGGTTGATCATACTCTAGGTTCCACATGCATGTTTTAGCTGAAGGAAGAATACCTTAAACCTGGGTAGTTGAAACCCGTGGAATGGGTACCATGCAATATGACTTCAAAGGGTCTTCATTTGCTCACCGAACCTCTCCAATCCTATCACTGCTGCGTTTATGTCCCTGTACACATGCTTGATTCTCTTTCGGAGACATAGCAATCCATAGGTTTTAAGATACTTAAGAGTCAGGTACATTCTTAGGCGTTTAATATGGGGTGTTGAGTCCATTTCGTTGAGCAAGGAGTAGCTCTTGTCTATTCCATATTTGGCTTAAGGAACTTTATCTGTGCTCATTTCAATCTCTGGTTTTATGCAGCACCCCAACTCACCTTTACCCTTAAACAAGCATAAGTTGGTTTTCTAAATTTGAGACCCTGTTCTGTTCTGTAATTCAGTTCCTGTGTAGCCAAGTTTACATTCCGTGTATTACTGATATCTTATGATGTTTCTTTTTCTGTGTGACTTATTTCAGTTAGAATCATCGTACCTGAATCCACTCATTGTGCCGCTACGGGCCTGATGACATAGATTTCACTGCTGAGTGATACTGCATTGTACGTAAGTACCACAAGTTCTTTATCCATTTTTCACTTTCTGTGATATTGAACTTGTACGGTAAACGAGGTTCTTGTAAACAGAGGCGTCCCAAACATTGGGGTGGCTGTGTCTTTTTGATTTTAATTTCCCTAAGCTATAGGACCATAAGTGGAAGTGGCCTAGGCTCTGTTGCTTTGTTTTTTAGATGTTTCAGGAAACACCATACACTTCTCCCGAGTGTCTGTTGGCAGTTTACATCCCGCCCATCAGCATAACAAGGCTCCCAGTTCTCCATGGCCTGTCCTGCCTTTCTGGATTTTACACTTTTTTCAGATGGCCCTTTTGACCGGGGGGAAGTGAGACTTCATTGTAGTGCAGATTTCCTTTGCAAGCTTGCTTGGTTGGCCAAAAAGGGCGTATGCGTTTTTTCCTGAATATATTCAGGAAAAAACGCATACGCCCTTTTTGGCCAAGTGCATCATTGTGGACGTTCTGCCTCTTTTCCTATGCTTTCAATGCAATTCCAGTCTACCTCCTGAAATCGGTTTCCTGCAATTCTGCCCCGCTTTCAAGTCCTCTTGGCAGCCTTACTTCAGTATATTTTTGGACGATAGCTGTCATTTATAACTCTGCAGGTTTGTGAATTACAGTGCCCCTGAGCTCCTTTCTTCAACTCGTTTTCTTGTGAGCTGGCCGCAACACCGCAGGATGGCTTCAGGCCCTAATCTGGTTCCGGCACGGCACGCTGAGCCTTTGGTTATTTCCTCTTCCTGGTGGGAAATGAGAGTTAAATTTGCCCGTCCAGACACCTCCAGCTAGTCTCTCATTGGTTCTCGCTATTCCTGTTCATCTTCCGCAGAAATTGCAAACTGGGCCAAACAGGAGGTTAAAGGGACTGACTCTCCAAGTCGGGAGAGTGTTAGTAAAGCGTCTGGAATGTTGCACCCGAGTACCACGGTACGAAAACTGAGACATATTTGAACACGTCTCCCGATCACATGGTTGATCATACTCTAGGTTCCACATGCATGTTTTAGCTGAAGGAAGAATACCTTAAACCTGGGTAATTGAAACCCGTGGAATGGGTACCATGCAATATGACTTCAAAGGGTCTTCATTTGCTCACCGAACCTCTCCAATCCTATCACTGCTGCGTTTATGTCCCTGTACACATGCTTGATTCTCTTTCGGAGACATAGCAATCCATAGGTTTTAAGATACTTAAGAGTCAGGTACATTCTTAGGCGTTTAATATGCGGTGTTGAGTCCATTTCATTGAGCAAGGAGTAGCTCTTGTCTATTCCATATTTGGCTTAAGGAACTTTATCTGTGCTCATTTCAATCTCTGGTTTTATGCAGCACCCCAACTCACCTTTACCCTTAAACAAGCATAAGTTGGTTTTCTAAATTTGAGACCCTGTTCTGTTCTGTAATTCAGTTCCTGTGTAGCCAAGTTTACATTCCGTGTATTACTGATATCTAATGATGTTTCTTTTTCTGTGTGACTTATTTCAGTTAGAATCATCGTACCTGAATCCACTCATTGTGCTGCTACGGGCCTGATGACATAGATTTCACTGCTGAGTGATACTGCATTGTACGTAAGTACCACAAGTTCTTTATCCATTTTTCACTTTCTGTGATATTGAACTTGTACGGTAAATGAGGTTCTTGTAAACAGAGGCGTCCCAAACATTGGGGTGGCTGTATCTTTTTGAGTTTAATTTCCCTAAGCTATAGGACCATAAGTGGAAGTGCCCTAGGCTCTGTTGCTTTGTTTTTTAGATGTTTCAGGAAACACCATACACTTCTCCCGAGTGTCTGTTGGCAATTTACATCCCGCCCATCAGCATAACAAGGCTCCCAGTTCTCCATGGCCTGTCCTGCCTTTCTGGATTTTACACTTTTTTCAGATGGCCCTTTTGACCGGGGGGAAGTGAGACTTCATTGTAGTGCAGATTTCCTTTGCAAGCTTGCTTGGTTGGCCAAAAAGGGCATATGCGTTTTTTCCTGAATATATTCAGGAAAAAACGCATACGCCCTTTTTGGCCAAGTGCATCATTGTGGACGTTCTGCCTCTTTTCCTATGCTTTCAATGCAATTCCAGTCTACCTCCTGAAATCGGTTTCCTGCAATTCTGCCCCGCTTTCAAGTCCTCTTGGCAGCCTTACTTCAGTATATTTTTGGACGATAGTTGTCTTTTATAACTCTGCAGGTTTGTGAATTACAGTGCCCCTGAGCTCCTTTCTTCAACTCGTTTTCTTGTGAGCTGGCCGCAACACCGCAGGATGGCTTCAGGCCCTAATCTGGTTCCGGCACGGCACGCTGAGCCTTTGGTTATTTCCTCTTCCTGGTGGGAAATGAGAGTTAAATTTGCCCGTCCAGACACCTCCAGCTAGTCTCTCATTGGTTTTCGCTATTCCTGTTCATCTTCCGCAGAAATTGCAAACTGGGCCAAACAGGAGGTTAAAGGGACTGACTCTCCAAGTCGGGAGAGTGTTAGTAAAGCGTCTGGAATGTTGCACCCGAGTACCAGGGTACGAAAACTGAGACATATTTGAACACGTCTCCCGATCACATGGTTGATCATACTCTAGGTTCCACATGCATGTTTTAGCTGAAGGAAGAATACCTTAAATCTGGGTAGTTGAAACCCGTGGAATGGGTACCATGCAATATGACTTCAAAGGGTCTTCATTTGCTCACCGAACCTCTCCAATCCTATCACTGCTGCGTTTATGTCCCTGTACACATGCTTGATTCTCTTTCGGAGACATAGCAATCCATAGGTTTTAAGATACTTAAGAGTCAGGTACATTCTTAGGCGTTTAATATGCGGTGTTGAGTCCATTTCGTTGAGCAAGGAGTAGCTCTTGTCTATTCCATATTTGGCTTAAGGAACTTTATCTGTGCTCATTTCAATCTCTGGTTTTATGCAGCACCCCAACTCACCTTTACCCTTAAACAAGCATAAGTTGGTTTTCTAAATTTGAGACCCTGTTCTGTTCTGTAATTCAGTTCCTGTGTAGCCAAGTTTACATTCCGTGTATTACTGATATCTTATGATGTTTCTTTTTCTGTGTGACTTATTTCAGTTAGAATCATCGTACCTGAATCCACTCATTGTGCTGCTACGGGCCTGATGACATAGATTTCACTGCTGAGTGATACTGCATTGTACGTAAGTACCACAAGTTCTTTATCCATTTTTCACTTTCTGTGATATTGAACTTGTACGGTAAACGAGGTTCTTGTAAACAGAGGTGTCCCAAACATTGGGGTGGCTGTATCTTTTTGAGTTTAATGTCCCTAAGCTATAGGACCATAAGTGGAAGTGCCCTAGGCTCTGTTGCTTTGTTTTTTAGATGTTTCAGGAAACACCATACACTTCTCCCGAGTGTCTGTTGGCAATTTACATCCCGCCCATCAGCATAACAAGGCTCCCAGTTCTCCATGGCCTGTCCTGCCTTTCTGGATTTTACACTTTTTTCATATGGCCCTTTTGACCGGGGGGAAGTGAGACTTCATTGTAGTGCAGATTTCCTTTGCAAGCTTGCTTGGTTGGCCAAAAAGGGCGTATGCGTTTTTTCCTGAATATATTCAGGAAAAAACGCATACGCCCTTTTTGGCCAAGTGCATCATTGTGGACGTTCTGCCTCTTTTCCTATGCTTTCAATGCAATTCCAGTCTACCTCCTGAAATCGGTTTCCTGCAATTCTGCCCCGCTTTCAAGTCCTCTTGGCAGCCTTACTTCAGTATATTTTTGGACGATAGTTGTCATTTATAACTCTGCAGGTTTGTGAATTACAGTGCCCCTGAGCTCCTTTCTTCAACTCGTTTTCTTGTGAGCTGGCCGCAACACCGCAGGATGGCTTCAGGCCCTAATCTGGTTCCGGCACGGCACGCTGAGCCTTTGGTTATTTCCTCTTCCTGGTGGGAAATGAGAGTTAAATTTGCCCGTCCAGACACCTCCAGCTAGTCTCTCATTGGTTCTCGCTATTCCTGTTCATCTTCCGCAGAAATTGCAAACTGGGCCAAACAGGAGGTTAAAGGGACTGACTCTCCAAGTCGGGAGAGTGTTAGTAAAGCGTCTGGAATGTTGCACCCGAGTACCAGGGTACGAAAACTGAGACATATTTGAACACGTCTCCCGATCACATGGTTGATCATACTCTAGGTTCCACATGCATGTTTTAGCTGAAGGAAGAATACCTTAAACCTGGGTAGTTGAAACCCGTGGAATGGGTACCATGCAATATGACTTCAAAGGGTCTTCATTTGCTCACCGAACCTCTCCAATCCTATCACTGCTGCGTTTATGTCCCTGTACACATGCTTGATTCTCTTTCGGAGACATAGCAATCCATAGGTTTTAAGATACTTAAGAGTCAGGTACATTCTTAGGCGTTTAATATGCGGTGTTGAGTCCATTTCGTTGAGCAAGGAGTAGCTCTTGTCTATTCCATATTTGGCTTAAGGAACTTTATCTGTGCTCATTTCAATCTCTGGTTTTATGCAGCACCCCAACTCACCTTTACCCTTAAACAAGCATAAGTTGGTTTTCTAAATTTGAGACCCTGTTCTGTTCTGTAATTCAGTTCCTGTGTAGCCAAGTTTACATTCCGTGTATTACTGATATCTTATGATGTTTCTTTTTCTGTGTGACTTATTTCAGTTAGAATCATCGTACCTGAATCCACTCATTGTGCTGCTACGGGCCTGATGACATAGATTTCACTGCTGAGTGATACTGCATTGTACGTAAGTACCACAAGTTCTTTATCCATTTTTCACTTTCTGTGATATTGAACTTGTACGGTAAACGAGGTTCTTGTAAACAGAGGCGTCCCAAACATTGGGGTGGCTGTGTCTTTTTGATTTTAATTTCCCTAAGCTATAGGACCATAAGTGGAAGTGCCCTAGGCTCTGTTGCTTTGTTTTTTAGATGTTTCAGGAAACACCATACACTTCTCCCAAGTGTCTGTTGGCAATTTACGTCCCGCCCATCAGCATAACAAGGCTCCCAGTTCTCCATGGCCTGTCCTGCCTTCCTGGATTTTACACTTTTTTCATATGGCCCTTTTGACCGGGGGGAAGTGAGACTTCATTGTAGTGCAGATTTCCTTTGCAAGCTTGCTTGGTTGGCCAAAAAGGGCGTATGCGTTTTTTCCTGAATATATTCAGGAAAAAACGCATACGCCCTTTTTGGCCAAGTGCATCATTGTGGACGTTCTGCCTCTTTTCCTATGCTTTCAATGCAATTCCAGTCTACCTCCTGAAATCGGTTTCCTGCAATTCTGCCCCGCTTTCAAGTCCTCTTGGCAGCCTTACTTCAGTATATTTTTGGACGATAGTTGTCATTTATAACTCTGCAGGTTTGTGAATTACAGTGCCCCTGAGCTCCTTTCTTCAACTCGTTTTCTTGTGAGCTGGCCGCAACACCGCAGGATGGCTTCAGGCCCTAATCTGGTTCCGGCACGGCACGCTGAGCCTTTGGTTATTTCCTCTTCCTGGTGGGAAATGAGAGTTAAATTTGCCCGTCCAGACACCTCCAGCTAGTCTCTCATTGGTTCTCGCTATTCCTGTTCATCTTCCGCAGAAATTGCAAACTGGGCCAAACAGGAGGTTAAAGGGACTGACTCTCCAAGTCGGGAGAGTGTTAGTAAAG
The DNA here is from genome assembly GCF_963455315.2 of Globicephala melas. Taxonomy (NCBI): domain Eukaryota; kingdom Metazoa; phylum Chordata; class Mammalia; order Artiodactyla; family Delphinidae; genus Globicephala; species Globicephala melas. The sequence continues at coordinate 357,079 of NW_027207364.1, read as the reverse complement.
CGTCTGGAATGTTGCACCCGAGTACCAGGGTACGAAAACTGAGACATATTTGAACACGTCTCCCGATCACATGGTTGATCATACTCTAGGTTCCACATGCATGTTTTAGCTGAAGGAAGAATACCTTAAACATGGGTAGTTGAAACCCGTGGAATGGGTACCATGCAATATGACTTCAAAGGGTCTTCATTTGCTCACCGAACCTCTCCAATCCTATCACTGCTGCGTTTATGTCCCTGTACACATGCTTGATTCTCTTTCGGAGACATAGCAATCCATAGGTTTTAAGATACTTAAGAGTCAGGTACATTCTTAGGCGTTTAATATGCGGTGTTGAGTCCATTTCGTTGAGCAAGGAGTAGCTCTTGTCTATTCCATATTTGGCTTAAGGAACTTTATCTGTGCTCATTTCAATCTCTGGTTTTATGCAGCACCCCAACTCACCTTTACCCTTAAACAAGCATAAGTTGGTTTTCTAAATTTGAGACCCTGTTCTGTTCTGTAATTCAGTTCCTGTGTAGCCAAGTTTACATTCCGTGTATTACTGATATCTTATGATGTTTCTTTTTCTGTGTGACTTATTTCAGTTAGAATCATCGTACCTGAATCCACTCATTGTGCCGCTACGGGCCTGATGACATAGATTTCACTGCTGAGTGATACTGCATTGTACGTAAGTACCACAAGTTCTTTATCCATTTTTCACTTTCTGTGATATTGAACTTGTACGGTAAACGAGGTTCTTGTAAACAGAGGCGTCCCAAACATTGGGGTGGCTGTGTCTTTTTGATTTTAATTTCCCTAAGCTATAGGACCATAAGTGGAAGTGGCCTAGGCTCTGTTGCTTTGTTTTTTAGATGTTTCAGGAAACACCATACACTTCTCCCGAGTGTCTGTTGGCAGTTTACATCCCGCCCATCAGCATAACAAGGCTCCCAGTTCTCCATGGCCTGTCCTGCCTTTCTGGATTTTACACTTTTTTCAGATGGCCCTTTTGACCGGGGGGAAGTGAGACTTCATTGTAGTGCAGATTTCCTTTGCAAGCTTGCTTGGTTGGCCAAAAAGGGCGTATGCGTTTTTTCCTGAATATATTCAGGAAAAAACGCATACGCCCTTTTTGGCCAAGTGCATCATTGTGGACGTTCTGCCTCTTTTCCTATGCTTTCAATGCAATTCCAGTCTACCTCCTGAAATCGGTTTCCTGCAATTCTGCCCCGCTTTCAAGTCCTCTTGGCAGCCTTACTTCAGTATATTTTTGGACGATAGTTGTCATTTATAACTCTGCAGGTTTGTGAATTACAGTGCCCCTGAGCTCCTTTCTTCAACTCGTTTTCTTGTGAGCTGGCCGCAACACCGCAGGATGGCTTCAGGCCCTAATCTGGTTCCGGCACGGCACGCTGAGCCTTTGGTTATTTCCTCTTCCTGGTGGGAAATGAGAGTTAAATTTGCCCGTCCAGACACCTCCAGCTAGTCTCTCATTGGTTCTCGCTATTCCTGTTCATCTTCCGCAGAAATTGCAAACTGGGCCAAACAGGAGGTTAAAGGGACTGACTCTCCAAGTCGGGAGAGTGTTAGTAAAGCGTCTGGAATGTTGCACCCGAGTACCAGGGTACGAAAACTGAGACATATTTGAACACGTCTCCCGATCACATGGTTGATCATACTCTAGGTTCCACATGCATGTTTTAGCTGAAGGAAGAATACCTTAAATCTGGGTAGTTGAAACCCGTGGAATGGGTACCATGCAATATGACTTCAAAGGGTCTTCATTTGCTCACCGAACCTCTCCAATCCTATCACTGCTGCGTTTATGTCCCTGTACACATGCTTGATTCTCTTTCGGAGACATAGCAATCCATAGGTTTTAAGATACTTAAGAGTCAGGTACATTCTTAGGCGTTTAATATGCGGTGTTGAGTCCATTTCGTTGAGCAAGGAGTAGCTCTTGTCTATTCCATATTTGGCTTAAGGAACTTTATCTGTGCTCATTTCAATCTCTGGTTTTATGCAGCACCCCAACTCACCTTTACCCTTAAACAAGCATAAGTTGGTTTTCTAAATTTGAGACCCTGTTCTGTTCTGTAATTCAGTTCCTGTGTAGCCAAGTTTACATTCCGTGTATTACTGATATCTTATGATGTTTCTTTTTCTGTGTGACTTATTTCAGTTAGAATCATCGTACCTGAATCCACTCATTGTGCTGCTACGGGCCTGATGACATAGATTTCACTGCTGAGTGATACTGCATTGTACGTAAGTACCACAAGTTCTTTATCCATTTTTCACTTTCTGTGATATTGAACTTGTACGGTAAACGAGGTTCTTGTAAACAGAGGCGTCCCAAACATTGGGGTGGCTGTATCTTTTTGAGTTTAATGTCCCTAAGCTATAGGACCATAAGTGGAAGTGCCCTAGGCTCTGTTGCTTTGTTTTTTAGATGTTTCAGGAAACACCATACACTTCTCCCAAGTGTCTGTTGGCAATTTACATCCCGCCCATCAGCATAACAAGGCTCCCAGTTCTCCATGGCCTGTCCTGCCTTTCTGGATTTTACACTTTTTTCATATGGCCCTTTTGACCGGGGGGAAGTGAGACTTCATTGTAGTGCAGATTTCCTTTGCAAGCTTGCTTGGTTGGCCAAAAAGGGCGTATGCGTTTTTTCCTGAATATATTCAGGAAAAAACGCATACGCCCTTTTTGGCCAAGTGCATCATTGTGGACGTTCTGCCTCTTTTCCTATGCTTTCAATGCAATTCCAGTCTACCTCCTGAAATCGGTTTCCTGCAATTCTGCCCCGCTTTCAAGTCCTCTTGGCAGCCTTACTTCAGTATATTTTTGGACGATAGTTGTCATTTATAACTCTGCAGGTTTGTGAATTACAGTGCCCCTGAGCTCCTTTCTTCAACTCGTTTTCTTGTGAGCTGGCCGCAACACCGCAGGATGGCTTCAGGCCCTAATCTGGTTCCGGCACGGCACGCTGAGCCTTTGGTTATTTCCTCTTCCTGGTGGGAAATGAGAGTTAAATTTGCCCGTCCAGACACCTCCAGCTAGTCTCTCATTGGTTCTCGCTATTCCTGTTCATCTTCCGCAGAAATTGCAAACTGGGCCAAACAGGAGGTTAAAGGGACTGACTCTCCAAGTCGGGAGAGTGTTAGTAAAGCGTCTGGAATGTTGCACCCGAGTACCAGGGTACGAAAACTGAGACATATTTGAACACGTCTCCCGATCACATGGTTGATCATACTCTAGGTTCCACATGCATGTTTTAGCTGAAGGAAGAATACCTTAAACCTGGGTAGTTGAAACCCGTGGAATGGGTACCATGCAATATGACTTCAAAGGGTCTTCATTTGCTCACCGAACCTCTCCAATCCTATCACTGCTGCGTTTATGTCCCTGTACACATGCTTGATTCTCTTTCGGAGACATAGCAATCCATAGGTTTTAAGATACTTAAGAGTCAGGTACATTCTTAGGCGTTTAATATGCGGTGTTGAGTCCATTTCGTTGAGCAAGGAGTAGCTCTTGTCTATTCCATATTTGGCTTAAGGAACTTTATCTGTGCTCATTTCAATCTCTGGTTTTATGCAGCACCCCAACTCACCTTTACCCTTAAACAAGCATAAGTTGGTTTTCTAAATTTGAGACCCTGTTCTGTTCTGTAATTCAGTTCCTGTGTAGCCAAGTTTACATTCCGTGTATTACTGATATCTTATGATGTTTCTTTTTCTGTGTGACTTATTTCAGTTAGAATCATCGTACCTGAATCCACTCATTGTGCTGCTACGGGCCTGATGACATAGATTTCACTGCTGAGTGATACTGCATTGTACGTAAGTACCACAAGTTCTTTATCCATTTTTCACTTTCTGTGATATTGAACTTGTACGGTAAACGAGGTTCTTGTAAACAGAGGCGTCCCAAACATTGGGGTGGCTGTGTCTTTTTGATTTTAATTTCCCTAAGCTATAGGACCATAAGTGGAAGTGCCCTAGGCTCTGTTGCTTTGTTTTTTAGATGTTTCAGGAAACACCATACACTTCTCCCGAGTGTCTGTTGGCAGTTTACATCCCGCCCATCAGCATAACAAGGCTCCCAGTTCTCCATGGCCTGTCCTGCCTTTCTGGATTTTACACTTTTTTCAGATGGCCCTTTTGACTGGGGGGGAAGTGAGACTTCATTGTAGTGCAGATTTCCTTTGCAAGCTTGCTTGGTTGGCCAAAAAGGGCGTATGCGTTTTTTCCTGAATATATTCAGGAAAAAACGCATACGCCCTTTTTGGCCAAGTGCATCATTGTGGACGTTCTGCCTCTTTTCCTATGCTTTCAATGCAATTCCAGTCTACCTCCTGAAATCGGTTTCCTGCAATTCTGCCCCGCTTTCAAGTCCTCTTGGCAGCCTTACTTCAGTATATTTTTGGACGATAGCTGTCATTTATAACTCTGCAGGTTTGTGAATTACAGTGCCCCTGAGCTCCTTTCTTCAACTCGCTTTCTTGTGAGCTGGCCGCAACACCGCAGGATGGCTTCAGGCCCTAATCTGGTTCCGGCACGGCACGCTGAGCCTTTGGTTATTTCCTCTTCCTGGTGGGAAATGAGAGTTAAATTTGCCCGTCCAGACACCTCCAGCTAGTCTCTCATTGGTTCTCGCTATTCCTGTTCATCTTCCGCAGAAATTGCAAACTGGGCCAAACAGGAGGTTAAAGGGACTGACTCTCCAAGTCGGGAGAGTGTTAGTAAAGCGTCTGGAATGTTGCACCCGAGTACCAGGGTACGAAAACTGAGACATATTTGAACACGTCTCCCGATCACATGGTTGATCATACTCTAGGTTCCACATGCATGTTTTAGCTGAAGGAAGAATACCTTAAACCTGGGTAGTTGAAACCCGTGGAATGGGTACCATGCAATATGACTTCAAAGGGTCTTCATTTGCTCACCGAACCTCTCCAATCCTATCACTGCTGCGTTTATGTCCCTGTACACATGCTTGATTCTCTTTCGGAGACATAGCAATCCATAGGTTTTAAGATACTTAAGAGTCAGGTACATTCTTAGGCGTTTAATATGCGGTGTTGAGTCCATTTCGTTGAGCAAGGAGTAGCTCTTGTCTATTCCATATTTGGCTTAAGGAACTTTATCTGTGCTCATTTCAATCTCTGGTTTTATGCAGCACCCCAACTCACCTTTACCCTTAAACAAGCATAAGTTGGTTTTCTAAATTTGAGACCCTGTTCTGTTCTGTAATTCAGTTCCTGTGTAGCCAAGTTTACATTCCGTGTATTACTGATATCTTATGATGTTTCTTTTTCTGTGTGACTTATTTCAGTTAGAATCATCGTACCTGAATCCACTCATTGTGCTGCTACGGGCCTGATGACATAGATTTCACTGCTGAGTGATACTGCATTGTACGTAAGTACCACAAGTTCTTTATCCATTTTTCACTTTCTGTGATATTGAACTTGTACGGTAAACGAGGTTCTTGTAAACAGAGGCGTCCCAAACATTGGGGTGGCTGTGTCTTTTTGATTTTAATTTCCCTAAGCTATAGGACCATAAGTGGAAGTGCCCTAGGCTCTGTTGCTTTGTTTTTTAGATGTTTCAGGAAACACCATACACTTCTCCCGAGTGTCTGTTGGCAGTTTACATCCCGCCCATCAGCATAACAAGGCTCCCAGTTCTCCATGGCCTGTCCTGCCTTTCTGGATTTTACACTTTTTTCAGATGGCCCTTTTGACCGGGGGGGAAGTGAGACTTCATTGTAGTGCAGATTTCCTTTGCAAGCTTGCTTGGTTGGCCAAAAAGGGCGTATGCGTTTTTTCCTGAATATATTCAGGAAAAAACGCATACGCCCTTTTTGGCCAAGTGCATCATTGTGGACGTTCTGCCTCTTTTCCTATGCTTTCAATGCAATTCCAGTCTACCTCCTGAAATCGGTTTCCTGCAATTCTGCCCCGCTTTCAAGTCCTCTTGGCAGCCTTACTTCAGTATATTTTTGGACGATAGCTGTCATTTATAACTCTGCAGGTTTGTGAATTACAGTGCCCCTGAGCTCCTTTCTTCAACTCGCTTTCTTGTGAGCTGGCCGCAACACCGCAGGATGGCTTCAGGCCCTAATCTGGTTCTGGCACGGCACGCTGAGCCTTTGGTTATTTCCTCTTCCTGGTGGGAAATGAGAGTTAAATTTGCCCGTCCAGACACCTCCAGCTAGTCTCTCATTGGTTCTCGCTATTCCTGTTCATCTTCCGCAGAAATTGCAAACTGGGCCAAACAGGAGGTTAAAGGGACTGACTCTCCAAGTCGGGAGAGTGTTAGTAAAGCGTCTGGAATGTTGCACCCGAGTACCAGGGTACGAAAACTGAGACATATTTGAACACGTCTCCCGATCACATGGTTGATCATACTCTAGGTTCCACATGCATGTTTTAGCTGAAGGAAGAATACCTTAAACCTGGGTAGTTGAAACCCGTGGAATGGGTACCATGCAATATGACTTCAAAGGGTCTTCATTTGCTCACCGAACCTCTCCAATCCCATCACTGCTGCGTTTATGTCCCTGTACACATGCTTGATTCTCTTTCGGAGACATAGCAATCCATAGGTTTTAAGATACTTAAGAGTCAGGTACATTCTTAGGCGTTTAATATGCGGTGTTGAGTCCATTTCGTTGAGCAAGGAGTAGCTCTTGTCTATTCCATATTTGGCTTAAGGAACTTTATCTGTGCTCATTTCAATCTCTGGTTTTATGCAGCACCCCAACTCACCTTTACCCTTAAACAAGCATAAGTTGGTTTTCTAAATTTGAGACCCTGTTCTGTTCTGTAATTCAGTTCCTGTGTAGCCAAGTTTACATTCCGTGTATTACTGATATCTTATGATGTTTCTGTTTCTGTGTGACTTATTTCAGTTAGAATCATCGTACCTGAATCCACTCATTGTGCTGCTACGGGCCTGATGACATAGATTTCACTGCTGAGTGATACTGCATTGTACGTAAGTACCACAAGTTCTTTATCCATTTTTCACTTTCTGTGATATTGAACTTGTACGGTAAACGAGGTTCTTGTAAACAGAGGCGTCCCAAACATTGGGGTGGCTGTGTCTTTTTGATTTTAATTTCCCTAAGCTATAGGACCATAAGTGGAAGTGCCCTAGGCTCTGTTGCTTTGTTTTTTAGATGTTTCAGGAAACACCATACACTTCTCCCGAGTGTCTGTTGGCAGTTTACATCCCGCCCATCAGCATAACAAGGCTCCCAGTTCTCCATGGCCTGTCCTGCCTTTCTGGATTTTACACTTTTTTCAGATGGCCCTTTTGACCGGGGGGGAAGTGAGACTTCATTGTAGTGCAGATTTCCTTTGCAAGCTTGCTTGGTTGGCCAAAAAGGGCGTATGCGTTTTTTCCTGAATATATTCAGGAAAAAACGCATACGCCCTTTTTGGCCAAGTGCATCATTGTGGACGTTCTGCCTCTTTTCCTATGCTTTCAATGCAATTCCAGTCTACCTCCTGAAATCGGTTTCCTGCAATTCTGCCCCGCTTTCAAGTCCTCTTGGCAGCCTTACTTCAGTATATTTTTGGACGATAGCTGTCATTTATAACTCTGCAGGTTTGTGAATTACAGTGCCCCTGAGCTCCTTTCTTCAACTCGCTTTCTTGTGAGCTGGCCGCAACACCGCAGGATGGCTTCAGGCCCTAATCTGGTTCCGGCACGGCACGCTGAGCCTTTGGTTCTTTCCTCTTCCTGGTGGGAAATGAGAGTTAAATTTGCCCGTCCAGACACCTCCAGCTAGTCTCTCATTGGTTCTCGCTATTCCTGTTCATCTTCCGCAGAAATTGCAAACTGGGCCAAACAGGAGGTTAAAGGGACTGACTCTCCAAGTCGGGAGAGTGTTAGTAAAGCGTCTGGAATGTTGCACCCGAGTACCAGGGTACGAAAACTGAGACATATTTGAACACGTCTCCCGATCACATGGTTGATCATACTCTAGGTTCCACATGCATGTTTTAGCTGAAGGAAGAATACCTTAAACCTGGGTAGTTGAAACCCGTGGAATGGGTACCATGCAATATGACTTCAAAGGGTCTTCATTTGCTCACCGAACCTCTCCAATCCTATCACTGCTGCGTTTATGTCCCTGTACACATGCTTGATTCTCTTTCGGAGACATAGCAATCCATAGGTTTTAAGATACTTAAGAGTCAGGTACATTCTTAGGCGTTTAATATGGGGTGTTGAGTCCATTTCGTTGAGCAAGGAGTAGCTCTTGTCTATTCCATATTTGGCTTAAGGAACTTTATCTGTGCTCATTTCAATCTCTGGTTTTATGCAGCACCCCAACTCACCTTTACCCTTAAACAAGCATAAGTTGGTTTTCTAAATTTGAGACCCTGTTCTGTTCTGTAATTCAGTTCCTGTGTAGCCAAGTTTACATTCCGTGTATTACTGATATCTTATGATGTTTCTGTTTCTGTGTGACTTATTTCAGTTAGAATCATCGTACCTGAATCCACTCATTGTGCTGCTACGGGCCTGATGACATAGATTTCACTGCTGAGTGATACTGCATTGTACGTAAGTACCACAAGTTCTTTATCCATTTTTCACTTTCTGTGATATTGAACTTGTACGGTAAACGAGGTTCTTGTAAACAGAGGCGTCCCAAACATTGGGGTGGCTGTGTCTTTTTGATTTTAATTTCCCTAAGCTATAGGACCATAAGTGGAAGTGCCCTAGGCTCTGTTGCTTTGTTTTTTAGATGTTTCAGGAAACACCATACACTTCTCCCGAGTGTCTGTTGGCAGTTTACATCCCGCCCATCAGCATAACAAGGCTCCCAGTTCTCCATGGCCTGTCCTGCCTTTCTGGATTTTACACTTTTTTCAGATGGCCCTTTTGACCGGGGGGGAAGTGAGACTTCATTGTAGTGCAGATTTCCTTTGCAAGCTTGCTTGGTTGGCCAAAAAGGGCGTATGCGTTTTTTCCTGAATATATTCAGGAAAAAACGCATACGCCCTTTTTGGCCAAGTGCATCATTGTGGACGTTCTGCCTCTTTTCCTATGCTTTCAATGCAATTCCAGTCTACCTCCTGAAATCGGTTTCCTGCAATTCTGCCCCGCTTTCAAGTCCTCTTGGCAGCCTTACTTCAGTATATTTTTGGACGATAGCTGTCATTTATAACTCTGCAGGTTTGTGAATTACAGTGCCCCTGAGCTCCTTTCTTCAACTCGTTTTCTTGTGAGCTGGCCGCAACACCGCAGGATGGCTTCAGGCCCTAATCTGGTTCCGGCACGGCACGCTGAGCCTTTGGTTATTTCCTCTTCCTGGTGGGAAATGAGAGTTAAATTTGCCCGTCCAGACACCTCCAGCTAGTCTCTCATTGGTTCTCGCTATTCCTGTTCATCTTCCGCAGAAATTGCAAACTGGGCCAAACAGGAGGTTAAAGGGACTGACTCTCCAAGTCGGGAGAGTGTTAGTAAAGCGTCTGGAATGTTGCACCCGAGTACCACGGTACGAAAACTGAGACATATTTGAACACGTCTCCCGATCACATGGTTGATCATACTCTAGGTTCCACATGCATGTTTTAGCTGAAGGAAGAATACCTTAAACCTGGGTAATTGAAACCCGTGGAATGGGTACCATGCAATATGACTTCAAAGGGTCTTCATTTGCTCACCGAACCTCTCCAATCCTATCACTGCTGCGTTTATGTCCCTGTACACATGCTTGATTCTCTTTCGGAGACATAGCAATCCATAGGTTTTAAGATACTTAAGAGTCAGGTACATTCTTAGGCGTTTAATATGCGGTGTTGAGTCCATTTCATTGAGCAAGGAGTAGCTCTTGTCTATTCCATATTTGGCTTAAGGAACTTTATCTGTGCTCATTTCAATCTCTGGTTTTATGCAGCACCCCAACTCACCTTTACCCTTAAACAAGCATAAGTTGGTTTTCTAAATTTGAGACCCTGTTCTGTTCTGTAATTCAGTTCCTGTGTAGCCAAGTTTACATTCCGTGTATTACTGATATCTTATGATGTTTCTTTTTCTGTGTGACTTATTTCAGTTAGAATCATCGTACCTGAATCCACTCATTGTGCTGCTACGGGCCTGATGACATAGATTTCACTGCTGAGTGATACTGCATTGTACGTAAGTACCACAAGTTCTTTATCCATTTTTCACTTTCTGTGATATTGAACTTGTACGGTAAATGAGGTTCTTGTAAACAGAGGCGTCCCAAACATTGGGGTGGCTGTATCTTTTTGAGTTTAATTTCCCTAAGCTATAGGACCATAAGTGGAAGTGCCCTAGGCTCTGTTGCTTTGTTTTTTAGATGTTTCAGGAAACACCATACACTTCTCCCGAGTGTCTGTTGGCAATTTACATCCCGCCCATCAGCATAACAAGGCTCCCAGTTCTCCATGGCCTGTCCTGCCTTTCTGGATTTTACACTTTTTTCAGATGGCCCTTTTGACCGGGGGGAAGTGAGACTTCATTGTAGTGCAGATTTCCTTTGCAAGCTTGCTTGGTTGGCCAAAAAGGGCATATGCGTTTTTTCCTGAATATATTCAGGAAAAAACGCATACGCCCTTTTTGGCCAAGTGCATCATTGTGGACGTTCTGCCTCTTTTCCTATGCTTTCAATGCAATTCCAGTCTACCTCCTGAAATCGGTTTCCTGCAATTCTGCCCCGCTTTCAAGTCCTCTTGGCAGCCTTACTTCAGTATATTTTTGGACGATAGTTGTCTTTTATAACTCTGCAGGTTTGTGAATTACAGTGCCCCTGAGCTCCTTTCTTCAACTCGTTTTCTTGTGAGCTGGCCGCAACACCGCAGGATGGCTTCAGGCCCTAATCTGGTTCCGGCACGGCACGCTGAGCCTTTGGTTATTTCCTCTTCCTGGTGGGAAATGAGAGTTAAATTTGCCCGTCCAGACACCTCCAGCTAGTCTCTCATTGGTTCTCGCTATTCCTGTTCATCTTCCGCAGAAATTGCAAACTGGGCCAAACAGGAGGTTAAAGGGACTGACTCTCCAAGTCGGGAGAGTGTTAGTAAAGCGTCTGGAATGTTGCACCCGAGTACCAGGGTACGAAAACTGAGACATATTTGAACACGTCTCCCGATCACATGGTTGATCATACTCTAGGTTCCACATGCATGTTTTAGCTGAAGGAAGAATACCTTAAACCTGGGTAGTTGAAACCCGTGGAATGGGTACCATGCAATATGACTTCAAAGGGTCTTCATTTGCTCACCGAACCTCTCCAATCCTATCACTGCTGCGTTTATGTCCCTGTACACATGCTTGATTCTCTTTCGGAGACATAGCAATCCATAGGTTTTAAGATACTTAAGAGTCAGGTACATTCTTAGGCGTTTAATATGCGGTGTTGAGTCCATTTCGTTGAGCAAGGAGTAGCTCTTGTCTATTCCATATTTGGCTTAAGGAACTTTATCTGTGCTCATTTCAATCTCTGGTTTTATGCAGCACCCCAACTCACCTTTACCCTTAAACAAGCATAAGTTGGTTTTCTAAATTTGAGACCCTGTTCTGTTCTGTAATTCAGTTCCTGTGTAGCCAAGTTTACATTCCGTGTATTACTGATATCTTATGATGTTTCTTTTTCTGTGTGACTTATTTCAGTTAGAATCATCGTACCTGAATCCACTCATTGTGCTGCTACGGGCCTGATGACATAGATTTCACTGCTGAGTGATACTGCATTGTACGTAAGTACCACAAGTTCTTTATCCATTTTTCACTTTCTGTGATATTGAACTTGTACGGTAAACGAGGTTCTTGTAAACAGAGGCGTCCCAAACATTGGGGTGGCTGTATCTTTTTGAGTTTAATGTCCCTAAGCTATAGGACCATAAGTGGAAGTGCCCTAGGCTCTGTTGCTTTGTTTTTTAGATGTTTCAGGAAACACCATACACTTCTCCCGAGTGTCTGTTGGCAATTTACATCCCGCCCATCAGCATAACAAGGCTCCCAGTTCTCCATGGCCTGTCCTGCCTTTCTGGATTTTACACTTTTTTCATATGGCCCTTTTGACCGGGGGGAAGTGAGACTTCATTGTAGTGCAGATTTCCTTTGCAAGCTTGCTTGGTTGGCCAAAAAGGGCGTATGCGTTTTTTCCTGAATATATTCAGGAAAAAACGCATACGCCCTTTTTGGCCAAGTGCATCATTGTGGACGTTCTGCCTCTTTTCCTATGCTTTCAATGCAATTCCAGTCTACCTCCTGAAATCGGTTTCCTGCAATTCTGCCCCGCTTTCAAGTCCTCTTGGCAGCCTTACTTCAGTATATTTTTGGACGATAGTTGTCATTTATAACTCTGCAGGTTTGTGAATTACAGTGCCCCTGAGCTCCTTTCTTCAACTCGTTTTCTTGTGAGCTGGCCGCAACACCGCAGGATGGCTTCAGGCCCTAATCTGGTTCCGGCACGGCACGCTGAGCCTTTGGTTATTTCCTCTTCCTGGTGGGAAATGAGAGTTAAATTTGCCCGTCCAGACACCTCCAGCTAGTCTCTCATTGGTTCTCGCTATTCCTGTTCATCTTCCGCAGAAATTGCAAACTGGGCCAAACAGGAGGTTAAAGGGACTGACTCTCCAAGTCGGGAGAGTGTTAGTAAAGCGTCTGGAATGTTGCACCCGAGTACCAGGGTACGAAAACTGAGACATATTTGAACACGTCTCCCGATCACATGGTTGATCATACTCTAGGTTCCACATGCATGTTTTAGCTGAAGGAAGAATACCTTAAACCTGGGTAGTTGAAACCCGTGGAATGGGTACCATGCAATATGACTTCAAAGGGTCTTCATTTGCTCACCGAACCTCTCCAATCCTATCACTGCTGCGTTTATGTCCCTGTACACATGCTTGATTCTCTTTCGGAGACATAGCAATCCATAGGTTTTAAGATACTTAAGAGTCAGGTACATTCTTAGGCGTTTAATATGCGGTGTTGAGTCCATTTCGTTGAGCAAGGAGTAGCTCTTGTCTATTCCATATTTGGCTTAAGGAACTTTATCTGTGCTCATTTCAATCTCTGGTTTTATGCAGCACCCCAACTCACCTTTACCCTTAAACAAGCATAAGTTGGTTTTCTAAATTTGAGACCCTGTTCTGTTCTGTAATTCAGTTCCTGTGTAGCCAAGTTTACATTCCGTGTATTACTGATATCTTATGATGTTTCTTTTTCTGTGTGACTTATTTCAGTTAGAATCATCGTACCTGAATCCACTCATTGTGCTGCTACGGGCCTGATGACATAGATTTCACTGCTGAGTGATACTGCATTGTACGTAAGTACCACAAGTTCTTTATCCATTTTTCACTTTCTGTGATATTGAACTTGTACGGTAAACGAGGTTCTTGTAAACAGAGGCGTCCCAAACATTGGGGTGGCTGTGTCTTTTTGATTTTAATTTCCCTAAGCTATAGGACCATAAGTGGAAGTGCCCTAGGCTCTGTTGCTTTGTTTTTTAGATGTTTCAGGAAACACCATACACTTCTCCCAAGTGTCTGTTGGCAATTTACGTCCCGCCCATCAGCATAACAAGGCTCCCAGTTCTCCATGGCCTGTCCTGCCTTCCTGGATTTTACACTTTTTTCATATGGCCCTTTTGACCGGGGGGAAGTGAGACTTCATTGTAGTGCAGATTTCCTTTGCAAGCTTGCTTGGTTGGCCAAAAAGGGCGTATGCGTTTTTTCCTGAATATATTCAGGAAAAAACGCATACGCCCTTTTTGGCCAAGTGCATCATTGTGGACGTTCTGCCTCTTTTCCTATGCTTTCAATGCAATTCCAGTCTACCTCCTGAAATCGGTTTCCTGCAATTCTGCCCCGCTTTCAAGTCCTCTTGGCAGCCTTACTTCAGTATATTTTTGGACGATAGTTGTCATTTATAACTCTGCAGGTTTGTGAATTACAGTGCCCCTGAGCTCCTTTCTTCAACTCGTTTTCTTGTGAGCTGGCCGCAACACCGCAGGATGGCTTCAGGCCCTAATCTGGTTCCGGCACGGCACGCTGAGCCTTTGGTTATTTCCTCTTCCTGGTGGGAAATGAGAGTTAAATTTGCCCGTCCAGACACCTCCAGCTAGTCTCTCATTGGTTCTCGCTATTCCTGTTCATCTTCCGCAGAAATTGCAAACTGGGCCAAACAGGAGGTTAAAGGGACTGACTCTCCAAGTCGGGAGAGTGTTAGTAAAGCGTCTGGAATGTTGCACCCGAGTACCAGGGTACGAAAACTGAGACATATTTGAACACGTCTCCCGATCACATGGTTGATCATACTCTAGGTTCCACATGCATGTTTTAGCTGAAGGAAGAATACCTTAAACATGGGTAGTTGAAACCCGTGGAATGGGTACCATGCAATATGACTTCAAAGGGTCTTCATTTGCTCACCGAACCTCTCCAATCCTATCACTGCTGCGTTTATGTCCCTGTACACATGCTTGATTCTCTTTCGGAGACATAGCAATCCATAGGTTTTAAGATACTTAAGAGTCAGGTACATTCTTAGGCGTTTAATATGCGGTGTTGAGTCCATTTCGTTGAGCAAGGAGTAGCTCTTGTCTATTCCATATTTGGCTTAAGGAACTTTATCTGTGCTCATTTCAATCTCTGGTTTTATGCAGCACCCCAACTCACCTTTACCCTTAAACAAGCATAAGTTGGTTTTCTAAATTTGAGACCCTGTTCTGTTCTGTAATTCAGTTCCTGTGTAGCCAAGTTTACATTCCGTGTATTACTGATATCTTATGATGTTTCTTTTTCTGTGTGACTTATTTCAGTTAGAATCATCGTACCTGAATCCACTCATTGTGCCGCTACGGGCCTGATGACATAGATTTCACTGCTGAGTGATACTGCATTGTACGTAAGTACCACAAGTTCTTTATCCATTTTTCACTTTCTGTGATATTGAACTTGTACGGTAAACGAGGTTCTTGTAAACAGAGGCGTCCCAAACATTGGGGTGGCTGTGTCTTTTTGATTTTAATTTCCCTAAGCTATAGGACCATAAGTGGAAGTGGCCTAGGCTCTGTTGCTTTGTTTTTTAGATGTTTCAGGAAACACCATACACTTCTCCCGAGTGTCTGTTGGCAGTTTACATCCCGCCCATCAGCATAACAAGGCTCCCAGTTCTCCATGGCCTGTCCTGCCTTTCTGGATTTTACACTTTTTTCAGATGGCCCTTTTGACCGGGGGGAAGTGAGACTTCATTGTAGTGCAGATTTCCTTTGCAAGCTTGCTTGGTTGGCCAAAAAGGGCGTATGCGTTTTTTCCTGAATATATTCAGGAAAAAACGCATACGCCCTTTTTGGCCAAGTGCATCATTGTGGACGTTCTGCCTCTTTTCCTATGCTTTCAATGCAATTCCAGTCTACCTCCTGAAATCGGTTTCCTGCAATTCTGCCCCGCTTTCAAGTCCTCTTGGCAGCCTTACTTCAGTATATTTTTGGACGATAGTTGTCATTTATAACTCTGCAGGTTTGTGAATTACAGTGCCCCTGAGCTCCTTTCTTCAACTCGTTTTCTTGTGAGCTGGCCGCAACACCGCAGGATGGCTTCAGGCCCTAATCTGGTTCCGGCACGGCACGCTGAGCCTTTGGTTATTTCCTCTTCCTGGTGGGAAATGAGAGTTAAATTTGCCCGTCCAGACACCTCCAGCTAGTCTCTCATTGGTTCTCGCTATTCCTGTTCATCTTCCGCAGAAATTGCAAACTGGGCCAAACAGGAGGTTAAAGGGACTGACTCTCCAAGTCGGGAGAGTGTTAGTAAAGCGTCTGGAATGTTGCACCCGAGTACCAGGGTACGAAAACTGAGACATATTTGAACACGTCTCCCGATCACATGGTTGATCATACTCTAGGTTCCACATGCATGTTTTAGCTGAAGGAAGAATACCTTAAATCTGGGTAGTTGAAACCCGTGGAATGGGTACCATGCAATATGACTTCAAAGGGTCTTCATTTGCTCACCGAACCTCTCCAATCCTATCACTGCTGCGTTTATGTCCCTGTACACATGCTTGATTCTCTTTCGGAGACATAGCAATCCATAGGTTTTAAGATACTTAAGAGTCAGGTACATTCTTAGGCGTTTAATATGCGGTGTTGAGTCCATTTCGTTGAGCAAGGAGTAGCTCTTGTCTATTCCATATTTGGCTTAAGGAACTTTATCTGTGCTCATTTCAATCTCTGGTTTTATGCAGCACCCCAACTCACCTTTACCCTTAAACAAGCATAAGTTGGTTTTCTAAATTTGAGACCCTGTTCTGTTCTGTAATTCAGTTCCTGTGTAGCCAAGTTTACATTCCGTGTATTACTGATATCTTATGATGTTTCTTTTTCTGTGTGACTTATTTCAGTTAGAATCATCGTACCTGAATCCACTCATTGTGCTGCTACGGGCCTGATGACATAGATTTCACTGCTGAGTGATACTGCATTGTACGTAAGTACCACAAGTTCTTTATCCATTTTTCACTTTCTGTGATATTGAACTTGTACGGTAAACGAGGTTCTTGTAAACAGAGGCGTCCCAAACATTGGGGTGGCTGTATCTTTTTGAGTTTAATGTCCCTAAGCTATAGGACCATAAGTGGAAGTGCCCTAGGCTCTGTTGCTTTGTTTTTTAGATGTTTCAGGAAACACCATACACTTCTCCCGAGTGTCTGTTGGCAATTTACATCCCGCCCATCAGCATAACAAGGCTCCCAGTTCTCCATGGCCTGTCCTGCCTTTCTGGATTTTACACTTTTTTCATATGGCCCTTTTGACCGGGGGGAAGTGAGACTTCATTGTAGTGCAGATTTCCTTTGCAAGCTTGCTTGGTTGGCCAAAAAGGGCGTATGCGTTTTTTCCTGAATATATTCAGGAAAAAACGCATACGCCCTTTTTGGCCAAGTGCATCATTGTGGACGTTCTGCCTCTTTTCCTATGCTTTCAATGCAATTCCAGTCTACCTCCTGAAATCGGTTTCCTGCAATTCTGCCCCGCTTTCAAGTCCTCTTGGCAGCCTTACTTCAGTATATTTTTGGACGATAGTTGTCATTTATAACTCTGCAGGTTTGTGAATTACAGTGCCCCTGAGCTCCTTTCTTCAACTCGTTTTCTTGTGAGCTGGCCGCAACACCGCAGGATGGCTTCAGGCCCTAATCTGGTTCCGGCACGGCACGCTGAGCCTTTGGTTATTTCCTCTTCCTGGTGGGAAATGAGAGTTAAATTTGCCCGTCCAGACACCTCCAGCTAGTCTCTCATTGGTTCTCGCTATTCCTGTTCATCTTCCGCAGAAATTGCAAACTGGGCCAAACAGGAGGTTAAAGGGACTGACTCTCCAAGTCGGGAGAGTGTTAGTAAAGCGTCTGGAATGTTGCACCCGAGTACCAGGGTACGAAAACTGAGACATATTTGAACACGTCTCCCGATCACATGGTTGATCATACTCTAGGTTCCACATGCATGTTTTAGCTGAAGGAAGAATACCTTAAACCTGGGTAGTTGAAACCCGTGGAATGGGTACCATGCAATATGACTTCAAAGGGTCTTCATTTGCTCACCGAACCTCTCCAATCCTATCACTGCTGCGTTTATGTCCCTGTACACATGCTTGATTCTCTTTCGGAGACATAGCAATCCATAGGTTTTAAGATACTTAAGAGTCAGGTACATTCTTAGGCGTTTAATATGCGGTGTTGAGTCCATTTCGTTGAGCAAGGAGTAGCTCTTGTCTATTCCATATTTGGCTTAAGGAACTTTATCTGTGCTCATTTCAATCTCTGGTTTTATGCAGCACCCCAACTCACCTTTACCCTTAAACAAGCATAAGTTGGTTTTCTAAATTTGAGACCCTGTTCTGTTCTGTAATTCAGTTCCTGTGTAGCCAAGTTTACATTCCGTGTATTACTGATATCTTATGATGTTTCTTTTTCTGTGTGACTTATTTCAGTTAGAATCATCGTACCTGAATCCACTCATTGTGCTGCTACGGGCCTGATGACATAGATTTCACTGCTGAGTGATACTGCATTGTACGTAAGTACCACAAGTTCTTTATCCATTTTTCACTTTCTGTGATATTGAACTTGTACGGTAAACGAGGTTCTTGTAAACAGAGGCGTCCCAAACATTGGGGTGGCTGTGTCTTTTTGATTTTAATTTCCCTAAGCTATAGGACCATAAGTGGAAGTGCCCTAGGCTCTGTTGCTTTGTTTTTTAGATGTTTCAGGAAACACCATACACTTCTCCCGAGTGTCTGTTGGCAATTTACGTCCCGCCCATCAGCATAACAAGGCTCCCAGTTCTCCATGGCCTGTCCTGCCTTCCTGGATTTTACACTTTTTTCATATGGCCCTTTTGACCGGGGGGAAGTGAGACTTCATTGTAGTGCAGATTTCCTTTGCAAGCTTGCTTGGTTGGCCAAAAAGGGCGTATGCGTTTTTTCCTGAATATATTCAGGAAAAAACGCATACGCCCTTTTTGGCCAAGTGCATCATTGTGGACGTTCTGCCTCTTTTCCTATGCTTTCAATGCAATTCCAGTCTACCTCCTGAAATCGGTTTCCTGCAATTCTGCCCCGCTTTCAAGTCCTCTTGGCAGCCTTACTTCAGTATATTTTTGGACGATAGTTGTCATTTATAACTCTGCAGGTTTGTGAATTACAGTGCCCCTGAGCTCCTTTCTTCAACTCGTTTTCTTGTGAGCTGGCCGCAACACCGCAGGATGGCTTCAGGCCCTAATCTGGTTCCGGCACGGCACGCTGAGCCTTTGGTTATTTCCTCTTCCTGGTGGGAAATGAGAGTTAAATTTGCCCGTCCAGACACCTCCAGCTAGTCTCTCATTGGTTCTCGCTATTCCTGTTCATCTTCCGCAGAAATTGCAAACTGGGCCAAACAGGAGGTTAAAGGGACTGACTCTCCAAGTCGGGAGAGTGTTAGTAAAGCGTCTGGAATGTTGCACCCGAGTACCAGGGTACGAAAACTGAGACATATTTGAACACGTCTCCCGATCACATGGTTGATCATACTCTAGGTTCCACATGCATGTTTTAGCTGAAGGAAGAATACCTTAAACATGGGTAGTTGAAACCCGTGGAATGGGTACCATGCAATATGACTTCAAAGGGTCTTCATTTGCTCACCGAACCTCTCCAATCCTATCACTGCTGCGTTTATGTCCCTGTACACATGCTTGATTCTCTTTCGGAGACATAGCAATCCATAGGTTTTAAGATACTTAAGAGTCAGGTACATTCTTAGGCGTTTAATATGCGGTGTTGAGTCCATTTCGTTGAGCAAGGAGTAGCTCTTGTCTATTCCATATTTGGCTTAAGGAACTTTATCTGTGCTCATTTCAATCTCTGGTTTTATGCAGCACCCCAACTCACCTTTACCCTTAAACAAGCATAAGTTGGTTTTCTAAATTTGAGACCCTGTTCTGTTCTGTAATTCAGTTCCTGTGTAGCCAAGTTTACATTCCGTGTATTACTGATATCTTATGATGTTTCTTTTTCTGTGTGACTTATTTCAGTTAGAATCATCGTACCTGAATCCACTCATTGTGCTGCTACGGGCCTGATGACATAGATTTCACTGCTGAGTGATACTGCATTGTACGTAAGTACCACAAGTTCTTTATCCATTTTTCACTTTCTGTGATATTGAACTTGTACGGTAAACGAGGTTCTTGTAAACAGAGGCGTCCCAAACATTGGGGTGGCTGTATCTTTTTGAGTTTAATGTCCCTAAGCTATAGGACCATAAGTGGAAGTGCCCTAGGCTCTGTTGCTTTGTTTTTTAGATGTTTCAGGAAACACCATACACTTCTCCCGAGTGTCTGTTGGCAATTTACATCCCGCCCATCAGCATAACAAGGCTCCCAGTTCTCCATGGCCTGTCCTGCCTTTCTGGATTTTACACTTTTTTCATATGGCCCTTTTGACCGGGGGGAAGTGAGACTTCATTGTAGTGCAGATTTCCTTTGCAAGCTTGCTTGGTTGGCCAAAAAGGGCGTATGCGTTTTTTCCTGAATATATTCAGGAAAAAACGCATACGCCCTTTTTGGCCAAGTGCATCATTGTGGACGTTCTGCCTCTTTTCCTATGCTTTCAATGCAATTCCAGTCTACCTCCTGAAATCGGTTTCCTGCAATTCTGCCCCGCTTTCAAGTCCTCTTGGCAGCCTTACTTCAGTATATTTTTGGACGATAGTTGTCATTTATAACTCTGCAGGTTTGTGAATTACAGTGCCCCTGAGCTCCTTTCTTCAACTCGTTTTCTTGTGAGCTGGCCGCAACACCGCAGGATGGCTTCAGGCCCTAATCTGGTTCCGGCACGGCACGCTGAGCCTTTGGTTATTTCCTCTTCCTGGTGGGAAATGAGAGTTAAATTTGCCCGTCCAGACACCTCCAGCTAGTCTCTCATTGGTTCTCGCTATTCCTGTTCATCTTCCGCAGAAATTGCAAACTGGGCCAAACAGGAGGTTAAAGGGACTGACTCTCCAAGTCGGGAGAGTGTTAGTAAAGCGTCTGGAATGTTGCACCCGAGTACCAGGGTACGAAAACTGAGACATATTTGAACACGTCTCCCGATCACATGGTTGATCATACTCTAGGTTCCACATGCATGTTTTAGCTGAAGGAAGAATACCTTAAACCTGGGTAGTTGAAACCCGTGGAATGGGTACCATGCAATATGACTTCAAAGGGTCTTCATTTGCTCACCGAACCTCTCCAATCCTATCACTGCTGCGTTTATGTCCCTGTACACATGCTTGATTCTCTTTCGGAGACATAGCAATCCATAGGTTTTAAGATACTTAAGAGTCAGGTACATTCTTAGGCGTTTAATATGCGGTGTTGAGTCCATTTCGTTGAGCAAGGAGTAGCTCTTGTCTATTCCATATTTGGCTTAAGGAACTTTATCTGTGCTCATTTCAATCTCTGGTTTTATGCAGCACCCCAACTCACCTTTACCCTTAAACAAGCATAAGTTGGTTTTCTAAATTTGAGACCCTGTTCTGTTCTGTAATTCAGTTCCTGTGTAGCCAAGTTTACATTCCGTGTATTACTGATATCTTATGATGTTTCTTTTTCTGTGTGACTTATTTCAGTTAGAATCATCGTACCTGAATCCACTCATTGTGCTGCTACGGGCCTGATGACATAGATTTCACTGCTGAGTGATACTGCATTGTACGTAAGTACCACAAGTTCTTTATCCATTTTTCACTTTCTGTGATATTGAACTTGTACGGTAAACGAGGTTCTTGTAAACAGAGGCGTCCCAAACATTGGGGTGGCTGTGTCTTTTTGATTTTAATTTCCCTAAGCTATAGGACCATAAGTGGAAGTGCCCTAGGCTCTGTTGCTTTGTTTTTTAGATGTTTCAGGAAACACCATACACTTCTCCCGAGTGTCTGTTGGCAATTTACGTCCCGCCCATCAGCATAACAAGGCTCCCAGTTCTCCATGGCCTGTCCTGCCTTCCTGGATTTTACACTTTTTTCATATGGCCCTTTTGACCGGGGGGAAGTGAGACTTCATTGTAGTGCAGATTTCCTTTGCAAGCTTGCTTGGTTGGCCAAAAAGGGCGTATGCGTTTTTTCCTGAATATATTCAGGAAAAAACGCATACGCCCTTTTTGGCCAAGTGCATCATTGTGGACGTTCTGCCTCTTTTCCTATGCTTTCAATGCAATTCCAGTCTACCTCCTGAAATCGGTTTCCTGCAATTCTGCCCCGCTTTCAAGTCCTCTTGGCAGCCTTACTTCAGTATATTTTTGGACGATAGTTGTCATTTATAACTCTGCAGGTTTGTGAATTACAGTGCCCCTGAGCTCCTTTCTTCAACTCGTTTTCTTGTGAGCTGGCCGCAACACCGCAGGATGGCTTCAGGCCCTAATCTGGTTCCGGCACGGCACGCTGAGCCTTTGGTTATTTCCTCTTCCTGGTGGGAAATGAGAGTTAAATTTGCCCGTCCAGACACCTCCAGCTAGTCTCTCATTGGTTCTCGCTATTCCTGTTCATCTTCCGCAGAAATTGCAAACTGGGCCAAACAGGAGGTTAAAGGGACTGACTCTCCAAGTCGGGAGAGTGTTAGTAAAGCGTCTGGAATGTTGCACCCGAGTACCAGGGTACGAAAACTGAGACATATTTGAACACGTCTCCCGATCACATGGTTGATCATACTCTAGGTTCCACATGCATGTTTTAGCTGAAGGAAGAATACCTTAAACATGGGTAGTTGAAACCCGTGGAATGGGTACCATGCAATATGACTTCAAAGGGTCTTCATTTGCTCACCGAACCTCTCCAATCCTATCACTGCTGCGTTTATGTCCCTGTACACATGCTTGATTCTCTTTCGGAGACATAGCAATCCATAGGTTTTAAGATACTTAAGAGTCAGGTACATTCTTAGGCGTTTAATATGCGGTGTTGAGTCCATTTCGTTGAGCAAGGAGTAGCTCTTGTCTATTCCATATTTGGCTTAAGGAACTTTATCTGTGCTCATTTCAATCTCTGGTTTTATGCAGCACCCCAACTCACCTTTACCCTTAAACAAGCATAAGTTGGTTTTCTAAATTTGAGACCCTGTTCTGTTCTGTAATTCAGTTCCTGTGTAGCCAAGTTTACATTCCGTGTATTACTGATATCTTATGATGTTTCTTTTTCTGTGTGACTTATTTCAGTTAGAATCATCGTACCTGAATCCACTCATTGTGCCGCTACGGGCCTGATGACATAGATTTCACTGCTGAGTGATACTGCATTGTACGTAAGTACCACAAGTTCTTTATCCATTTTTCACTTTCTGTGATATTGAACTTGTACGGTAAACGAGGTTCTTGTAAACAGAGGCGTCCCAAACATTGGGGTGGCTGTGTCTTTTTGATTTTAATTTCCCTAAGCTATAGGACCATAAGTGGAAGTGGCCTAGGCTCTGTTGCTTTGTTTTTTAGATGTTTCAGGAAACACCATACACTTCTCCCGAGTGTCTGTTGGCAGTTTACATCCCGCCCATCAGCATAACAAGGCTCCCAGTTCTCCATGGCCTGTCCTGCCTTTCTGGATTTTACACTTTTTTCAGATGGCCCTTTTGACCGGGGGGAAGTGAGACTTCATTGTAGTGCAGATTTCCTTTGCAAGCTTGCTTGGTTGGCCAAAAAGGGCGTATGCGTTTTTTCCTGAATATATTCAGGAAAAAACGCATACGCCCTTTTTGGCCAAGTGCATCATTGTGGACGTTCTGCCTCTTTTCCTATGCTTTCAATGCAATTCCAGTCTACCTCCTGAAATCGGTTTCCTGCAATTCTGCCCCGCTTTCAAGTCCTCTTGGCAGCCTTACTTCAGTATATTTTTGGACGATAGCTGTCATTTATAACTCTGCAGGTTTGTGAATTACAGTGCCCCTGAGCTCCTTTCTTCAACTCGTTTTCTTGTGAGCTGGCCGCAACACCGCAGGATGGCTTCAGGCCCTAATCTGGTTCCGGCACGGCACGCTGAGCCTTTGGTTATTTCCTCTTCCTGGTGGGAAATGAGAGTTAAATTTGCCCGTCCAGACACCTCCAGCTAGTCTCTCATTGGTTCTCGCTATTCCTGTTCATCTTCCGCAGAAATTGCAAACTGGGCCAAACAGGAGGTTAAAGGGACTGACTCTCCAAGTCGGGAGAGTGTTAGTAAAGCGTCTGGAATGTTGCACCCGAGTACCACGGTACGAAAACTGAGACATATTTGAACACGTCTCCCGATCACATGGTTGATCATACTCTAGGTTCCACATGCATGTTTTAGCTGAAGGAAGAATACCTTAAACCTGGGTAGTTGAAACCCGTGGAATGGGTACCATGCAATATGACTTCAAAAGGTCTTCATTTGCTCACCGAACCTCTCCAATCCTATCACTGCTGCGTTTATGTCCCTGTACACATGCTTGATTCTCTTTCGGAGACATAGCAATCCATAGGTTTTAAGATACTTAAGAGTCAGGTACATTCTTAGGCGTTTAATATGCGGTGTTGAGTCCATTTCGTTGAGCAAGGAGTAGCTCTTGTCTATTCCATATTTGGCTTAAGGAACTTTATCTGTGCTCATTTCAATCTCTGGTTTTATGCAGCACCCCAACTCACCTTTACCCTTAAACAAGCATAAGTTGGTTTTCTAAATTTGAGACCCTGTTCTGTTCTGTAATTCAGTTCCTGTGTAGCCAAGTTTACATTCCGTGTATTACTGATATCTTATGATGTTTCTTTTTCTGTGTGACTTATTTCAGTTAGAATCATCGTACCTGAATCCACTCATTGTGCCGCTACGGGCCTGATGACATAGATTTCACTGCTGAGTGATACTGCATTGTACGTAAGTACCACAAGTTCTTTATCCATTTTTCACTTTCTGTGATATTGAACTTGTACGGTAAACGAGGTTCTTGTAAACAGAGGCGTCCCAAACATTGGGGTGGCTGTGTCTTTTTGATTTTAATTTCCCTAAGCTATAGGACCATAAGTGGAAGTACCCTAGGCTCTGTTGCTTTGTTTTTTAGATGTTTCAGGAAACACCATACACTTCTCCCGAGTGTCTGTTGGCAGTTTACATCCCGCCCATCAGCATAACAAGGCTCCCAGTTCTCCATGGCCTGTCCTGCCTTTCTGGATTTTACACTTTTTTCAGATGGCCCTTTTGACCGGGGGGAAGTGAGACTTCATTGTAGTGCAGATTTCCTTTGCAAGCTTGCTTGGTTGGCCAAAAAGGGCGTATGCGTTTTTTCCTGAATATATTCAGGAAAAAACGCATACGCCCTTTTTGGCCAAGTGCATCATTGTGGACGTTCTGCCTCTTTTCCTATGCTTTCAATGCAATTCCAGTCTACCTCCTGAAATCGGTTTCCTGCAATTCTGCCCCGCTTTCAAGTCCTCTTGGCAGCCTTACTTCAGTATATTTTTGGACGATAGCTGTCATTTATAACTCTGCAGGTTTGTGAATTACAGTGCCCCTGAGCTCCTTTCTTCAACTCGTTTTCTTGTGAGCTGGCCGCAACACCGCAGGATGGCTTCAGGCCCTAATCTGGTTCCGGCACGGCACGCTGAGCCTTTGGTTATTTCCTCTTCCTGGTGGGAAATGAGAGTTAAATTTGCCCGTCCAGACACCTCCAGCTAGTCTCTCATTGGTTCTCGCTATTCCTGTTCATCTTCCGCAGAAATTGCAAACTGGGCCAAACAGGAGGTTAAAGGGACTGACTCTCCAAGTTGGGAGAGTGTTAGTAAAGCGTCTGGAATGTTGCACCCGAGTACCAGGGTACGAAAACTGAGACATATTTGAACACGTCTCCCGATCACATGGTTGATCATACTCTAGGTTCCACATGCATGTTTTAGCTGAAGGAAGAATACCTTAAACCTGGGTAGTTGAAACCCGTGGAATGGGTACCATGCAATATGACTTCAAAGGGTCTTCATTTGCTCACCGAACCTCTCCAATCCTATCACTGCTGCGTTTATGTCCCTGTACACATGCTTGATTCTCTTTCGGAGACATAGCAATCCATAGGTTTTAAGATACTTAAGAGTCAGGTACATTCTTAGGCATTTAATATGCGGTGTTGAGTCCATTTCGTTGAGCAAGGAGTAGCTCTTGTCTATTCCATATTTGGCTTAAGGAACTTTATCTGTGCTCATTTCAATCTCTGGTTTTATGCAGCACCCCAACTCACCTTTACCCTTAAACAAGCATAAGTTGGTTTTCTAAATTTGAGACCCTGTTCTGTTCTGTAATTCAGTTCCTGTGTAGCCAAGTTTACATTCCGTGTATTACTGATATCTTATGATGTTTCTTTCTCTGTGTGACTTATTTCAGTTAGAATCATCGTACCTGAATCCACTCATTGTGCTGCTACGGGCCTGATGACATAAATTTCACTGCTGAGTGATACTGCATTGTACGTAAGTACCACAAGTTCTTTATCCATTTTTCACTTTCTGTGATATTGAACTTGTACGGTAAACGAGGTTCTTGTAAACAGAGGCGTCCCAAACATTGGGGTGGCTGTGTCTTTTTGATTTTAATTTCCCTAAGCTATAGGACCATAAGTGGAAGTGCCCTAGGCTCTGTTGCTTTGTTTTTTAGATGTTTCAGGAAACACCATACACTTCTCCCGAGTGTCTGTTGGCAGTTTACATCCCGCCCATCAGCATAACAAGGCTCCCAGTTCTCCATGGCCTGTCCTGCCTTTCTGGATTTTACACTTTTTTCAGATGGCCCTTTTGACCGGGGGGAAGTGAGACTTCATTGTAGTGCAGATTTCCTTTGCAAGCTTGCTTGGTTGGCCAAAAAGGGCGTATGCGTTTTTTCCTGAATATATTCAGGAAAAAACGCATACGCCCTTTTTGGCCAAGTGCATCATTGTGGACGTTCTGCCTCTTTTCCTATGCTTTCAATGCAATTCCAGTCTACCTCCTGAAATCGGTTTCCTGCAATTCTGCCCCGCTTTCAAGTCCTCTTGGCAGCCTTACTTCAGTATATTTTTGGACGATAGCTGTCATTTATAACTCTGCAGGTTTGTGAATTACAGTGCCCCTGAGCTCCTTTCTTCAACTCGTTTTCTTGTGAGCTGGCCGCAACACCGCAGGATGGCTTCAGGCCCTAATCTGGTTCCGGCACGGCACGCTGAGCCTTTGGTTATTTCCTCTTCCTGGTGGGAAATGAGAGTTAAATTTGCCCGTCCAGACACCTCCAGCTAGTCTCTCATTGGTTCTCGCTATTCCTGTTCATCTTCCGCAGAAATTGCAAACTGGGCCAAACAGGAGGTTAAAGGGACTGACTCTCCAAGTTGGGAGAGTGTTAGTAAAGCGTCTGGAATGTTGCACCCGAGTACCAGGGTACGAAAACTGAGACATATTTGAACACGTCTCCCGATCACATGGTTGATCATACTCTAGGTTCCACATGCATGTTTTAGCTGAAGGAAGAATACCTTAAACCTGGGTAGTTGAAACCCGTGGAATGGGTACCATGCAATATGACTTCAAAGGGTCTTCATTTGCTCACCGAACCTCTCCAATCCTATCACTGCTGCGTTTATGTCCCTGTACACATGCTTGATTCTCTTTCGGAGACATAGCAATCCATAGGTTTTAAGATACTTAAGAGTCAGGTACATTCTTAGGCATTTAATATGCGGTGTTGAGTCCATTTCGTTGAGCAAGGAGTAGCTCTTGTCTATTCCATATTTGGCTTAAGGAACTTTATCTGTGCTCATTTCAATCTCTGGTTTTATGCAGCACCCCAACTCACCTTTACCCTTAAACAAGCATAAGTTGGTTTTCTAAATTTGAGACCCTGTTCTGTTCTGTAATTCAGTTCCTGTGTAGCCAAGTTTACATTCCGTGTATTACTGATATCTTATGATGTTTCTTTCTCTGTGTGACTTATTTCAGTTAGAATCATCGTACCTGAATCCACTCATTGTGCTGCTACGGGCCTGATGACATAAATTTCACTGCTGAGTGATACTGCATTGTACGTAAGTACCACAAGTTCTTTATCCATTTTTCACTTTCTGTGATATTGAACTTGTACGGTAAACGAGGTTCTTGTAAACAGAGGCGTCCCAAACATTGGGGTGGCTGTGTCTTTTTGATTTTAATTTCCCTAAGCTATAGGACCATAAGTGGAAGTGCCCTAGGCTCTGTTGCTTTGTTTTTTAGATGTTTCAGGAAACACCATACACTTCTCCCGAGTGTCTGTTGGCAGTTTACATCCCGCCCATCAGCATAACAAGGCTCCCAGTTCTCCATGGCCTGTCCTGCCTTTCTGGATTTTACACTTTTTTCAGATGGCCCTTTTGACCGGGGGGAAGTGAGACTTCATTGTAGTGCAGATTTCCTTTGCAAGCTTGCTTGGTTGGCCAAAAAGGGCGTATGCGTTTTTTCCTGAATATATTCAGGAAAAAACGCATACGCCCTTTTTGGCCAAGTGCATCATTGTGGACGTTCTGCCTCTTTTCCTATGCTTTCAATGCAATTCCAGTCTACCTCCTGAAATCGGTTTCCTGCAATTCTGCCCCGCTTTCAAGTCCTCTTGGCAGCCTTACTTCAGTATATTTTTGGACGATAGTTGTCATTTATAACTCTGCAGGTTTGTGAATTACAGTGCCCCTGAGCTCCTTTCTTCAACTCGTTTTCTTGTGAGCTGGCCGCAACACCGCAGGATGGCTTCAGGCCCTAATCTGGTTCCGACACGGCACGCTGAGCCTTTGGTTATTTCCTCTTCCTGGTGGGAAATGAGAGTTAAATTTGCCCGTCCAGACACCTCCAGCTAGTCTCTCATTGGTTCTCGCTATTCCTGTTCATCTTCCGCAGAAATTGCAAACTGGGCCAAACAGGAGGTTAAAGGGACTGACTCTCCAAGTCGGGAGAGTGTTAGTAAAGCGTCTGGAATGTTGCACCCGAGTACCAGGGTACGAAAACTGAGACATATTTGAACACGTCTCCCGATCACATGGTTGATCATACTCTAGGTTCCACATGCATGTTTTAGCTGAAGGAAGAATACCTTAAACCTGGGTAGTTGAAACCCGTGGAATGGGTACCATGCAATATGACTTCAAAGGGTCTTCATTTGCTCACCGAACCTCTCCAATCCTATCACTGCTGCGTTTATGCCCCTGTACAGACGCTTGATTCTCTTTCAGACATAGCCATCCATACGTTTTAAGATTCTTACTAGTCAGGTATATTCTTAGGCGTTTTATATGGGGTGTTGAGTCCATTTCGTTGAGCAAGGAGTAGCTCTTGTCTATTCCATATTTGGCTTAAGGAACTTTATCTGTGCTCATTTCAATCTCTGGTTTTATGCAGCACCCCAACTCACCTTTACCCTTAAGCAAGCATAAGTTGGTTTTCTAAATTGGAGACCCTGTTCTGTTCTGTAATTCAGTTCCTGTGTAGCCAAGTTTACATTCCGTGTATTACTGATATCTTATGATGTTTCTTTTTCTGTGTGACTTATTTCAGTTAGAATCATCGTACCTGAATCCACTCATTGTGCTGCTACGGGCCTGATGACATAGATTTCACTGCTGAGTGATACTGCATTGTACGTAAGTACCACAAGTTCTTTATCCATTTTTCACTTTCTGTGATATTGAACTTGTACGGTAAACGAGGTTCTTGTAAACAGAGGCGTCCCAAACATTGGGGTGGCTGTATCTTTTTGATTTTAATTTCCCTAAGCTATAGGACCATAAGTGGAAGTGCCCTAGGCTCTGTTGCTTTGTTTTTTAGATGTTTCAGGAAACACCATACACTTCTCCCGAGTGTCTGTTGGCAATTTACATCCCGCCCATCAGCATAACAAGGTTCCCAGTTCTCCATGGCCTGTCCTGCCTTTCTGGATTTTACACTTTTTTCAGATGGCCCTTTTGACCGTGGGGGGGGGGAGTGAGACTTCATTGTAGTGCAGATTTCCTTTGCAAGCTTGCTTGGTTGGCCAAAAAGGGCGTATGCGTTTTTTCCTGAATATATTCAGGAAAAAACGCATACGCCCTTTTTGGCCAAGTGCATCATTGTGGACGTTCTGCCTCTTTTCCTATGCTTTCAATGCAATTCCAGTCTACCTCCTGAAATCGGTTTCCTGCAATTCTGCCCCGCTTTCAAGTCCTCTTGGCAGCCTTACTTCAGTATATTTTTGGACGATAGTTGTCATTTATAACTCTGCAGGTTTGTGAATTACAGTGCCCCTGAGCTCCTTTCTTCAACTCGTTTTCTTGTGAGCTGGCCGCAACACCGCAGGATGGCTTCAGGCCCTAATCTGGTTCCGGCACGGCACGCTCTGCCTTTGGTTATTTCCTCTTCCTGGTGGGAAATGAGAGTTAAATTTGCCCGTCCAGACACCTCCAGCTAGTCTCTCATTGGTTCTCGCTATTCCTGTTCATCTTCCGCAGAAATTGCAAACTGGGACAAACAGGAGGTTAAAGGGACTGACTCTCCAAGTCGGGAGAGTGTTAGTAAAGCGTCTGGAATGTTGCACCCGAGTACCAGGGTACGAAAACTGAGACATATTTGAACACGTCTCCCGATCACATGGTTGATCATACTCTAGGTTCCACATGCATGTTTTAGCTGAAGGAAGAATACCTTAAACCTGGGTAGTTGAAACCCGTGGAATGGGTACCATGCAATATGACTTCAAAGGGTCTTCATTTGCTCACCGAACCTCTCCAATCCTATCACTGCTGCGTTTATGTCCCTGTACACATGCTTGATTCTCTTTCGGAGACATAGCAATCCATAGGTTTTAAGATACTTAAGAGTCAGGTACATTCTTAGGCGTTTAATATGCGGTGTTGAGTCCATTTCGTTGAGCAAGGAGTAGCTCTTGTGTATTCCATATTTGGCTTAAGGAACTTTATCTGTGCTCATTTCAATCTCTGGTTTTATGCAGCACCCCAACTCACCTTTACCCTTAAACAAGCATAAGTTGGTTTTCTAAATTTGAGACCCTGTTCTGTTCTGTAATTCAGTTCCTGTGTAGCCAAGTTTACATTCCGTGTATTACTGATATCTTATGATGTTTCTTTTTCTGTGTGACTTATTTCAGTTAGAATCATCGTACCTGAATCCACTCATTGTGCTGCTACGGGCCTGATGACATAGATTTCACTGCTGAGTGATACTGCATTGTACGTAAGTACCACAAGTTCTTTATCCATTTTTCACTTTCTGTGATATTGAACTTGTACGGTAAACGAGGTTCTTGTAAACAGAGGCGTCCCAAACATTGGGGTGGCTGTGTCTTTTTGATTTTAATTTCCCTAAGCTATAGGACCATAAGTGGAAGTGCCCTAGGCTCTGTTGCTTTGTTTTTTAGATGTTTCAGGAAACACCATACACTTCTCCCGAGTGTCTGTTGGCAGTTTACATCCCGCCCATCAGCATAACAAGGCTCCCAGTTCTCCATGGCCTGTCCTGCCTTTCTGGATTTTACACTTTTTTCAGATGGCCCTTTTGACCGGGGGGAAGTGAGACTTCATTGTAGTGCAGATTTCCTTTGCAAGCTTGCTTGGTTGGCCAAAAAGGGCGTATGCGTTTTTTCCTGAATATATTCAGGAAAAAACGCATACGCGCTTTTTGGCCAAGTGCATCATTGTGGACGTTCTGCCTCTTTTCCTATGCTTTCAATGCAATTCCAGTCTACCTCCTGAAGTCGGTTTCCTGCAATTCTGCCCCGCTTTCAAGTCCTCTTGGCAGCCTTACTTCAGTATATTTTTGGACGATAGTTGTCATTTATAACTCTGCAGGTTTGTGAATTACAGTGCCCCTGAGCTCCTTTCTTCAACTCGTTTTCTTGTGAGCTGGCCGCAACACTGCAGGATGGCTTCAGGCCCTAATCTGGTTCCGGCACGGCACGCTCTGCCTTTGGTTATTTCCTCTTCCTGTTGGGAAATGAGAGTTAAATTTGCCCGTCCAGACACCTCCAGCTAGTCTCTCATTGGTTCTCGCTATTCCTGTTCATCTTCCGCAGAAATTGCAAACTGGGCCAAACAGGAGGTTAAAGGGACTGACTCTCCAAGTCGGGAGAGTGTTAGTAAAGCGTCTGGAATGTTGCACCCGAGTACCAGGGTACGAAAACTGAGACATATTTGAACACGTCTCCCGATCACATGGTTGATCATACTCTAGGTTCCACATGCATGTTTTAGCTGAAGGAAGAATATCTTAAACCTGGGTAGTTGAAACCCGTGGAATGGGTACCATGCAATATGACTTCAAAGGGTCTTCATTTGCTCACCGAACCTCTCCAATCCTATCACTGCTGCGTTTATGTCCCTGTACACATGCTTGATTCTCTTTCGGAGACATAGCAATCCATAGGTTTTAAGATACTTAAGAGTCAGGTACATTCTTAGGCGTTTAATATGCGGTGTTGAGTCCATTTCGTTGAGCAAGGAGTAGCTCTTGTCTATTCCATATTTGGCTTAAGGAACTTTATCTGTGCTCATTTCAATCTCTGGTTTTATGCAGCACCCCAACTCACCTTTACCCTTAAACAAGCATAAGTTGGTTTTCTAAATTTGAGACCCTGTTCTGTTCTGTAATTCAGTTCCTGTGTAGCCAAGTTTACATTCCGTGTATTACTGATATCTTATGATGTTTCTTTCTCTGTGTGACTTATTTCAGTTAGAATCATCGTACCTGAATCCACTCATTGTGCTGCTACGGGCCTGATGACATAGATTTCACTGCTGAGTGATACTGCATTGTACGTAAGTACCACAAGTTCTTTATCCATTTTTCACTTTCTGTGATATTGAACTTGTACGGTAAACGAGGTTCTTGTAAACAGAGGCGTCCCAAACATTGGGGTGGCTGTATCTTTTTGATTTTAATTTCCCTAAGCTATAGGACCATAAGTGGAAGTGCCCTAGGCTCTGTTGCTTTGTTTTTTAGATGTTTCAGGAAACACCATACACTTCTCCCGAGTGTCTGTTGGCAGTTTACATCCCGCCCATCAGCATAACAAGGCTCCCAGTTCTCCATGGCCTGTCCTGCCTTTCTGGATTTTACACTTTTTTCAGATGGCCCTTTTGACCGGGGGGAAGTGAGACTTCATTGTAGTGCAGATTTCCTTTGCAAGCTTGCTTGGTTGGCCAAAAAGGGCGTATGCGTTTTTTCCTGAATATATTCAGGAAAAAACGCATACGCGCTTTTTGGCCAAGTGCATCATTGTGGACGTTCTGCCTCTTTTCCTATGCTTTCAATGCAATTCCAGTCTACCTCCTGAAATCGGTTTCCTGCAATTCTGCCCCGCTTTCAAGTCCTCTTGGCAGCCTTACTTCAGTATATTTTTGGACGATAGTTGTCATTTATAACTCTGCAGGTTTGTGAATTACAGTGCCCCTGAGCTCCTTTCTTCAACTCGTTTTCTTGTGAGCTGGCCGCAACACCACAGGATGGCTTCAGGCCCTAATCTGGTTCCGGCACGGCACGCTGAGCCTTTGGTTATTTCCTCTTCCTGGTGGGAAATGAGAGTTAAATTTGCCCGTCCAGACACCTCCAGCTAGTCTCTCATTGGTTCTCGCTATTCCTGTTCATCTTCCGCAGAAATTGCAAACTGGGCCAAACAGGAGGTTAAAGGGACTGACTCTCCAAGTCGGGAGAGTGTTAGTAAAGCGTCTGGAATGTTGCACCCGAGTACCAGGGTACAAAAACTGAGACATATTTGAACACGTCTCCCGATCACATGGTTGATCATACTCTAGGTTCCACATGCATGTTTTAGCTGAAGGAAGAATACCTTAAACCTGGGTAGTTGAAACCCGTGGAATGGGTACCATGCAATATGACTTCAAAGGGTCTTCATTTGCTCACCGAACCTCTCCAATCCTATCACTGCTGCGTTTATGTCCCTGTACACATGCTTGATTCTCTTTCGGAGACATAGCAATCCATAGGTTTTAAGATACTTAAGAGTCAGGTACATTCTTAGGCGTTTAATATGCGGTGTTGAGTCCATTTCGTTGAGCAAGGAGTAGCTCTTGTCTATTCCATATTTGGCTTAAGGAACTTTATCTGTGCTCATTTCAATCTCTGGTTTTATGCAGCACCCCAACTCACCTTTACCCTTAAACAAGCATAAGTTGGTTTTCTAAATTTGAGACCCTGTTCTGTTCTGTAATTCAGTTCCTGTGTAGCCAAGTTTACATTCCGTGTATTACAGATATCTTATGATGTTTCTTTCTCTGTGTGACTTATTTCAGTTAGAATCATCGTACCTGAATCCACTCATTGTGCTGCTACGGGCCTGATGACATAGATTTCACTGCTGAGTGATACTGCATTGTATGTAAGTACCACAAGTTCTTTATCCATTTTTCACTTTCTGTGATATTGAACTTGTACGGTAAACGAGGTTCTTGTAAACAGAGGCGTCCCAAACATTGGGGTGGCTGTATCTTTTTGATTTTAATTTCCCTAAGCTATAGGACCATAAGTGGAAGTGCCCTAGGCTCTGTTGCTTTGTTTTTTAGATGTTTCAGGAAACACCATACACTTCTCCCGAGTGTCTGTTGGCAGTTTACATCCCGCCCATCAGCATAACAAGGCTCCCAGGTCTCCATGGCCTGTCCTGCCTTTCTGGATTTTACACTTTTTTCAGATGGCCCTTTTGACCGTGGGGGGGGGAGTGAGACTTCATTGTAGTGCAGATTTCCTTTGCAAGCTTGCTTGGTTGGCCAAAAAGGGCGTATGCGTTTTTTCCTGAATATATTCAGGAAAAAACGCATACGCCCTTTTTGGCCAAGTGCATCATTGTGGACGTTCTGCCTCTTTTCCTATGCTTTCAATGCAATTCCAGTCTACCTCCTGAAATCGGTTTCCTGCAATTCTGCCCCGCTTTCAAGTCCTCTTGGCAGCCTTACTTCAGTATATTTTTGGACGATAGTTGTCATTTATAACTCTGCAGGTTTGTGAATTACAGTGCCCCTGAGCTCCTTTCTTCAACTCGTTTTCTTGTGAGCTGACCGCAACACCGCAGGATGGCTTCAGGCCCTAATCTGGTTCCGGCACGGCACGCTCTGCCTTTGGTTATTTCCTCTTCCTGTTGGGAAATGAGAGTTAAATTTGCCCGTCCAGACACCTCCAGCTAGTCTCTCATTGGTTCTCGCTATTCCTGTTCATCTTCCGCAGAAATTGCAAACTGGGCCAAACAGGAGGTTAAAGGGACTGACTCTCCAAGTCGGGAGAGTGTTAGTAAAGCGTCTGGAATGTTGCACCCGAGTACCAGGGTACGAAAACTGAGACATATTTGAACACGTCTCCCGATCACATGGTTGATCATACTCTAGGTTCCACATGCATGTTTTAGCTGAAGGAAGAATACCTTAAACCTGGGTAGTTGAAACCCGTGGAATGGGTACCATGCAATATGACTTCAAAGGGTCTTCATTTGCTCACCGAACCTCTCCAATCCTATCACTGCTGCGTTTATGTCCCTGTACACATGCTTGATTCTCTTTCGGAGACATAGCAATCCATAGGTTTTAAGATACTTAAGAGTCAGGTACATTCTTAGGCGTTTAATATGCGGTGTTGAGTCCATTTCGTTGAGCAAGGAGTAGCTCTTGTCTATTCCATATTTGGCTTAAGGAACTTTATCTGTGCTCATTTCAATCTCTGGTTTTATGCAGCACCCCAACTCACCTTTACCCTTAAACAAGCATAAGTTGGTTTTCTAAATTTGAGACCCTGTTCTGTTCTGTAATTCAGTTCCTGTGTAGCCAAGTTTACATTCCGTGTATTACTGATATCTTATGATGTTTCTTTTTCTGTGTGACTTATTTCAGTTAGAATCATCGTACCTGAATCCACTCATTGTGCTGCTACGGGCCTGATGACATAGATTTCACTGCTGAGTGATACTGCATTGTACGTAAGTACCACAAGTTCTTTATCCATTTTTCACTTTCTGTGATATTGAACTTGTACGGTAAACGAGGTTCTTGTAAACAGAGGCGTCCCAAACATTGGGGTGGCTGTATCTTTTTGATTTTAATTTCCCTAAGCTATAGGACCATAAGTGGAAGTGCCCTAGGCTCTGTTGCTTTGTTTTTTAGATGTTTCAGGAAACACCATACACTTCTCCCGAGTGTCTGTTGGCAATTTACATCCCGCCCATCAGCATAACAAGGTTCCCAGTTCTCCATGGCCTGTCCTGCCTTTCTGGATTTTACACTTTTTTCAGATGGCCCTTTTGACCGTGGGGGGGGGGAGTGAGACTTCATTGTAGTGCAGATTTCCTTTGCAAGCTTGCTTGGTTGGCCAAAAAGGGCGTATGCGTTTTTTCCTGAATATATTCAGGAAAAAACGCATACGCCCTTTTTGGCCAAGTGCATCATTGTGGACGTTCTGCCTCTTTTCCTATGCTTTCAATGCAATTCCAGTCTACCTCCTGAAATCGGTTTCCTGCAATTCTGCCCCGCTTTCAAGTCCTCTTGGCAGCCTTACTTCAGTATATTTTTGGACGATAGTTGTCATTTATAACTCTGCAGGTTTGTGAATTACAGTGCCCCTGAGCTCCTTTCTTCAACTCGTTTTCTTGTGAGCTGGCCGCAACACCGCAGGATGGCTTCAGGCCCTAATCTGGTTCCGGCACGGCACTCTCTGCCTTTGGTTATTTCCTCTTCCTGTTGGGAAATGAGAGTTAAATTTGCCCGTCCAGACACCTCCAGCTAGTCTCTCATTGGTTCTCGCTATTCCTGTTCATCTTCCGCAGAAATTGCAAACTGGGCCAAACAGGAGGTTAAAGGGACTGACTCTCCAAGTCGGGAGAGTGTTAGTAAAGCGTCTGGAATGTTGCACCCGAGTACCAGGGTACGAAAACTGAGACATATTTGAACACGTCTCCCGATCACATGGTTGATCATACTCTAGGTTCCACATGCATGTTTTAGCTGAAGGAAGAATACCTTAAACCTGGGTAGTTGAAACCCGTGGAATGGGTACCATGCAATATGACTTCAAAGGGTCTTCATTTGCTCACCGAACCTCTCCAATCCTATCACTGCTGTGTTTATGTCCCTGTACACATGCTTGATTCTCTTTCGGAGACATAGCAATCCATAGGTTTTAAGATACTTAAGAGTCAGGTACATTCTTAGGCGTTTAATATGCGGTGTTGAGTCCATTTCGTTGAGCAAGGAGTAGCTCTTGTCTATTCCATATTTGGCTTAAGGAACTTTATCTGTGCTCATTTCAATCTCTGGTTTTATGCAGCACCCCAACTCACCTTTACCCTTAAACAAGCATAAGTTGGTTTTCTAAATTTGAGACCCTGTTCTGTTCTGTAATTCAGTTCCTGTGTAGCCAAGTTTACATTCCGTGTATTACTGATATCTTATGATGTTTCTTTTTCTGTGTGACTTATTTCAGTTAGAATCATCGTACCTGAATCCACTCATTGTGCTGCTACGGGCCTGATGACATAGATTTCACTGCTGAGTGATACTGCATTGTACGTAAGTACCACAAGTTCTTTATCCATTTTTCACTTTCTGTGATATTGAACTTGTACGGTAAACGAGGTTCTTGTAAACAGAGGCGTCCCAAACATTGGGGTGGCTGTATCTTTTTGATTTTAATTTCCCTAAGCTATAGGACCATAAGTGGAAGTGCCCTAGGCTCTGTTGCTTTGTTTTTTAGATGTTTCAGGAAACACCATACACTTCTCCCGAGTGTCTGTTGGCAGTTTACATCCCGCCCATCAGCATAACAAGGCTCCCAGTTCTCCATGGCCTGTCCTGCCTTTC
The DNA here is from genome assembly GCF_963455315.2 of Globicephala melas. NCBI lineage: Eukaryota > Metazoa > Chordata > Mammalia > Artiodactyla > Delphinidae > Globicephala > Globicephala melas. The sequence continues at coordinate 319,759 of NW_027207364.1, read as the reverse complement.
TGGATTTTACACTTTTTTCAGATGGCCCTTTTGACCGGGGGGGGGGGGGAAGTGAGACTTCATTGTAGTGCAGATTTCCTTTGCAAGCTTGCGTGGTTGGCCAAAAAGGGCGTATGCGTTTTTTCCTGAATATATTCAGGAAAAAACGCATACGCCCTTTTTGGCCAAGTGCATCATTGTGGACGTTCTGCCTCTTTTCCTATGCTTTCAATGCAATTCCAGTCTACCTCCTGAAATCGGTTTCCTGCAATTCTGCCCCGCTTTCAAGTCCTCTTGGCAGCCTTACTTCAGTATATTTTTGGACGATAGTTGTCATTTATAACTCTGCAGGTTTGTGAATTACAGTGCCCCTGAGCTCCTTTCTTCAACTCGTTTTCTTGTGAGCTGGCCGCAACACTGCAGGATGGCTTCAGGCCCTAATCTGGTTCCGGCACGGCACGCTGAGCCTTTGGTTATTTCCTCTTCCTGGTGGGAAATGAGAGTTAAATTTGCCCGTCCAGACACCTCCAGCTAGTCTCTCATTGGTTCTCGCTATTCCTGTTCATCTTCCGCAGAAATTGCAAACTGGGCCAAACAGGAGGTTAAAGGGACTGACTCTCCAAGTCGGGAGAGTGTTAGTAAAGCGTCTGGAATGTTGCACCCGAGTACCAGGGTACGAAAACTGAGACATATTTGAACACGTCTCCCGATCACATGGTTGATCATACTCTAGGTTCCACATGCATGTTTTAGCTGAAGGAAGAATACCTTAAACCTGGGTAGTTGAAACCCGTGGAATGGGTACCATGCAATATGACTTCAAAGGGTCTTCATTTGCTCACCGAACCTCTCCAATCCTATCACTGCTGCGTTTATGTCCCTGTACACATGCTTGATTCTCTTTCGGAGACATAGCAATCCATAGGTTTTAAGATACTTAAGAGTCAGGTACATTCTTAGGCGTTTAATATGCGGTGTTGAGTCCATTTCGTTGAGCAAGGAGTAGCTCTTGTCTATTCCATATTTGGCTTAAGGAACTTTATCTGTGCTCATTTCAATCTCTGGTTTTATGCAGCACCCCAACTCACCTTTACCCTTAAACAAGCATAAGTTGGTTTTCTAAATTTGAGACCCTGTTCTGTTCTGTAATTCAGTTCCTGTGTAGCCAAGTTTACATTCCGTGTATTACTGATATCTTATGATGTTTCTTTTTCTGTGTGACTTATTTCAGTTAGAATCATCGTACCTGAATCCACTCATTGTGCTGCTACGGGCCTGATGGCATAGATTTCACTGCTGAGTGATACTGCATTGTACGTAAGTACCACAAGTTCTTTATCCATTTTTCACTTTCTGTGATATTGAACTTGTACGGTAAACGAGGTTCTTGTAAACAGAGGCGTCCCAAACATTGGGGTGGCTGTATCTTTTTGATTTTAATTTCCCTAAGCTATAGGACCATAAGTGGAAGTGCCCTAGGCTCTGTTGCTTTGTTTTTTAGATGTTTCAGGAAACACCATACACTTCTCCGGAGTGTCTGTTGGCAATTTACATCCCGCCCATCAGCATAACAAGGCTCCCAGTTCTCCATGGCCTGTCCTGCCTTTCTGGATTTTACACTTTTTTCAGATGGCCCTTTTGACCGGGGGGGGGGGAAGTGAGACTTCATTGTAGTGCAGATTTCCTTTGCAAGCTTGCGTGGTTGGCCAAAAAGGGCGTATGCGTTTTTTCCTGAATATATTCAGGAAAAAACGCATACGCCCTTTTTGGCCAAGTGCATCATTGTGGACGTTCTGCCTCTTTTCCTATGCTTTCAATGCAATTCCAGTCTACCTCCTGAAATCGGTTTCCTGCAATTCTGCCCCGCTTTCAAGTCCTCTTGGCAGCCTTACTTCAGTATATTTTTGGACGATAGTTGTCATTTATAACTCTGCAGGTTTGTGAATTACAGTGCCCCTGAGCTCCTTTCTTCAACTCGTTTTCTTGTGAGCTGGCCGCAACACCGCAGGATGGCTTCAGGCCCTAATCTGGTTCCGGCACGGCACGCTGAGCCTTTGGTTATTTCCTCTTCCTGGTGGGAAATGAGAGTTAAATTTGCCCGTCCAGACACCTCCAGCTAGTCTCTCATTGGTTCTCGCTATTCCTGTTCATCTTCCGCAGAAATTGCAAACTGAGCCAAACAGGAGGTTAAAGGGACTGACTCTCCAAGTCGGGAGAGTGTTAGTAAAGCGTCTGGAATGTTGCACCCGAGTACCAGGGTACGAAAACTGAGACATATTTGAACACGTCTCCCGATCACATGGTTGATCATACTCTAGGTTCCACATGCATGTTTTAGCTGAAGGAAGAATACCTTAAACCTGGGTAGTTGAAACCCGTGGAATGGGTACCATGCAATATGACTTCAAAGGGTCTTCATTTGCTCACCGAACCTCTCCAATCCTATCACTGCTGCGTTTATGTCCCTGTACACATGCTTGATTCTCTTTCGGAGACATAGCAATCCATAGGTTTTAAGATACTTAAGAGTCAGGTACATTCTTAGGCGTTTAATATGCGGTGTTGAGTCCATTTCGTTGAGCAAGGAGTAGCTCTTGTCTATTCCATATTTGGCTTAAGGAACTTTATCTGTGCTCATTTCAATCTCTGGTTTTATGCAGCACCCCAACTCACCTTTACCCTTAAACAAGCATAAGTTGGTTTTCTAAATTTGAGACCCTGTTCTGTTCTGTAATTCAGTTCCTGTGTAGCCAAGTTTACATTCCGTGTATTACTGATATCTTATGATGTTTCTTTTTCTGTGTGACTTATTTCAGTTAGAATCATCGTACCTGAATCCACTCATTGTGCTGCTACGGGCCTGATGGCATAGATTTCACTGCTGAGTGATACTGCATTGTACGTAAGTACCACAAATTCTTTATCCATTTTTCACTTTCTGTGATATTGAACTTGTACGGTAAACGAGGTTCTTGTAAACAGAGGCGTCCCAAACATTGGGGTGGCTGTGTCTTTTTGATTTTAATTTCCCTAAGCTATAGGACCATAAGTGGAAGTGGCCTAGGCTCTGTTGCTTTGTTTTTTAGATGTTTCAGGAAACACCATACACTTCTCCCGAGTGTCTGTTGGCAGTTTACATCCCGCCCATCAGCATAACAAGGCTCCCAGTTCTCCATGGCCTGTCCTGCCTTTCTGGATTTTACACTTTTTTCAGATGGCCCTTTTGACCGGGGGGGGGGGGGGAAGTGAGACTTCATTGTAGTGCAGATTTCCTTTGCAAGCTTGCTTGGTTGGCCAAAAAGGGCGTATGCGTTTTTTCCTGAATATATTCAGGAAAAAACGCATACGCCCTTTTTGGCCAAGTGCATCATTGTGGACGTTCTGCCTCTTTTCCTATGCTTTCAATGCAATTCCAGTCTACCTCCTGAAATCGGTTTCCTGCAATTCTGCCCCGCTTTCAAGTCCTCTTGGCAGCCTTACTTCAGTATATTTTTGGACGATAGTTGTCATTTATAACTCTGCAGGTTTGTGAATTACAGTGCCCCTGAGCTCCTTTCTTCAACTCGTTTTCTTGTGAGCTGGCCGCAACACCGCAGGATGGCTTCAGGCCCTAATCTGGTTCCGGCACGGCACGCTGAGCCTTTGGTTATTTCCTCTTCCTGGTGGGAAATGAGAGTTAAATTTGCCCGTCCAGACACCTCCAGCTAGTCTCTCATTGGTTCTCGCTATTCCTGTTCATCTTCCGCAGAAATTGCAAACTGGGCCAGACAGGAGGTTAAAGGGACTGACTCTCCAAGTCGGGAGAGTGTTAGTAAAGCGTCTGGAATGTTGCACCCGAGTACCAGGGTACGAAAACTGAGACATATTTGAACACGTCTCCCGATCACATGGTTGATCATACTCTAGGTTCCACATGCATGTTTTAGCTGAAGGAAGAATACCTTAAACCTGGGTAGTTGAAACCCGTGGAATGGGTACCATGCAATATGACTTCAAAGGGTCTTCATTTGCTCACCGAACCTCTCCAATCCTATCACTGCTGCGTTTATGTCCCTGTACACATGCTTGATTCTCTTTCGGAGACATAGCAATCCATCGGTTTTAAGATACTTAAGAGTCAGGTACATTCTTAGGCGTTTAATATGCGGTGTTGAGTCCATTTCGTTGAGCAAGGAGTAGCTCTTGTCTATTCCATATTTGGCTTAAGGAACTTTATCTGTGCTCATTTCAATCTCTGGTTTTATGCAGCACCCCAACTCACCTTTACCCTTAAACAAGCATAAGTTGGTTTTCTAAATTTGAGACCCTGTTCTGTTCTGTAATTCAGTTCCTGTGTAGCCAAGTTTACATTCCGTGTATTACTGATATCTTATGATGTTTCTTTTTCTGTGTGACTTATTTCAGTTAGAATCATCGTACCTGAATCCACTCATTGTGCTGCTCCGGGCCTGATGGCATAGATTTCACTGCTGAGTGATACTGCATTGTACGTAAGTACCACAAGTTCTTTATCCATTTTTCACTTTCTGTGATATTGAACTTGTACGGTAAACGAGGTTCTTGTAAACAGAGGCGTCCCAAACATTGGGGTGGCTGTATCTCTTTGATTTTAATTTCCCTAAGCTATAGGACCATAAGTGGAAGTGCCCTAGGCTCTGTTGCTTTGTTTTTTAGATGTTTCAGGAAACACCATACACTTCTCCCGAGTGTCTGTTGGCAGTTTACATCCCGCCCATCAGCATAACAAGGCTCCCAGTTCTCCATGGCCTGTCCTGCCTTTCTGGATTTTACACTTGTTTCAGATGGCCCTTTTGACCGGGGGGAAGTGAGACTTCATTGTAGTGCAGATTTCCTTTGCAAGCTTGCTTGGTTGGCCAAAAAGGGCGTATGCGTTTTTTCCTGAATATATTCAGGAAAAAACGCATACGCCCTTTTTGGCCAAGTGCATCATTGTGGACGTTCTGCCTCTTTTCCTATGCTTTCAATGCAATTCCAGTCTACCTCCTGAAATCGGTTTCCTGCAATTCTGCCCCGCTTTCAAGTCCTCTTGGCAGCCTTACTTCAGTATATTTTTGGACGATAGTTGTCATTTATAACTCTGCAGGTTTGTGAATTACAGTGCCCCTGAGCTCCTTTCTTCAACTCGTTTTCTTGTGAGCTGGCCGCAACACCGCAGGATGGCTTCAGGCCCTAATCTGGTTCCGGCACGGCACGCTGAGCCTTTGGTTATTTCCTCTTCCTGGTGGGAAATGAGAGTTAAATTTGCCCGTCCAGACACCTCCAGCTAGTCTCTCATTGGTTCTCGCTATTCCTGTTCATCTTCCGCAGAAATTGCAAACTGGGCCAAACAGGAGGTTAAAGGGACTGACTCTCCAAGTCGGGAGAGTGTTAGTAAAGCGTCTGGAATGTTGCACCCGAGTACCAGGGTACGAAAACTGAGACATATTTGAACACGTCTCCCGATCACATGGTTGATCATACTCTAGGTTCCACATGCATGTTTTAGCTGAAGGAAGAATACCTTAAACCTGGGTAGTTGAAACCCGTGGAATGGGTACCATGCAATATGACTTCAAAGGGTCTTCATTTGCTCACCGAACCTCTCCAATCCTATCACTGCTGCGTTTATGTCCCTGTACACATGCTTGATTCTCTTTCGGAGACATAGCAATCCATAGGTTTTAAGATACTTAAGAGTCAGGTACATTCTTAGGCGTTTAATATGCGGTGTTGAGTCCATTTCGTTGAGCAAGGAGTAGCTCTTGTCTATTCCATATTTGGCTTAAGGAACTTTATCTGTGCTCATTTCAATCTCTGGTTTTATGCAGCACCCCAACTCACCTTTACCCTTAAACAAGCATAAGTTGGTTTTCTAAATTTGAGACCCTGTTCTGTTCTGTAATTCAGTTCCTGTGTAGCCAAGTTTACATTCCGTGTATTACTGATATCTTATGATGTTTCTTTCTCTGTGTGACTTATTTCAGTTAGAATCATCGTACCTGAATCCACTCATTGTGCTGCTACGGGCCTGATGGCATAGATATCACTGCTGTGTGATACTGCATTGTACGTAAGTACCACAAGTTCTTTATCCATTTTTCACTTTCTGTGATATTGAACTTGTACGGTAAACGAGGTTCTTGTAAACAGAGGCGTCCCAAACATTGGGGTGGCTGTATCTTTTTGATTTTAATTTCCCTAAGCTATAGGACCATAAGTGGAAGTGCCCTAGGCTCTGTTGCTTTGTTTTTTAGATGTTTCAGGAAACACCATACACTTCTCCCGAGTGTCTGTTGGCAATTTACATCCCGCCCATCAGCATAACAAGGCTCCCAGTTCTCCATGGCCTGTCCTGCCTTTCTGCATTTTACACTTTTTTCAGATGGCCCTTTTGACCGGGGGGGGGGCGGAAATGAGACTTCATTGTAGTGCAGATTTCCTTTGCAAGCTTGCTTGGTTGGCCAAAAAGGGCGTATGCGTTTTTTCCTGAATATATTCAGGAAAAAACGCATACGCCCTTTTTGGCCAAGTGCATCATTGTGGACGTTCTGCCTCTTTTCCTATGCTTTCAATGCAATTCCAGTCTACCTCCTGAAATCGGTTTCCTGCAATTCTGCCCCGCTTTCAAGTCCTCTTGGCAGCCTTACTTCAGTATATTTTTGGACGATAGTTGTCATTTATAACTCTGCAGGTTTGTGAATTACAGTGCCCCTGAGCTCCTTTCTTCAACTCGCTTTCTTGTGAGCTGGCCGCAACACCGCAGGATGGCTTCAGGCCCTAATCTGGTTCCGGCACGGCACGCTGAGCCTTTGGTTATTTCCTCTTCCTGGTGGGAAATGAGAGTTAAATTTGCCCGTCCAGACACCTCCAGCTAGTCTCTCATTGGTTCTCGCTATTCCTGTTCATCTTCCGCAGAAATTGCAAACTGAGCCAAACAGGAGGTTAAAGGGACTGACTCTCCAAGTCGGGAGAGTGTTAGTAAAGCGTCTGGAATGTTGCACCCGAGTACCAGGGTACGAAAACTGAGACATATTTGAACACGTCTCCCGATCACATGGTTGATCATACTCTAGGTTCCACATGCATGTTTTAGCTGAAGGAAGAATACCTTAAACCTGGGTAGTTGAAACCCGTGGAATGGGTACCATGCAATATGACTTCAAAGGGTCTTCATTTGCTCACCGAACCTCTCCAATCCTATCACTGCTGCGTTTATGTCCCTGTACACATGCTTGATTCTCTTTCGGAGACATAGCAATCCATCGGTTTTAAGATACTTAAGAGTCAGGTACATTCTTAGGCGTTTAATATGCGGTGTTGAGTCCATTTCGTTGAGCAAGGAGTAGCTCTTGTGTATTCCATATTTGGCTTAAGGAACTTTATCTGTGCTCATTTCAATCTCTGGTTTTATGCAGCACCCCAACTCACCTTTACCCTTAAACAAGCATAAGTTGGTTTTCTAAATTTGAGACCCTGTTCTGTTCTGTAATTCAGTTCCTGTGTAGCCAAGTTTACATTCCGTGTATTACTGATATCTTATGATGTTTCTTTTTCTGTGTGACTTATTTCAGTTAGAATCATCGTACCTGAATCCACTCATTGTGCTGCTACGGGCCTGATGGCATAGATTTCACTGCTGAGTGATACTGCATTGTACGTAAGTACCACAAGTTCTTTATCCATTTTTCACTTTCTGTGATATTGAACTTGTACGGTAAACGAGGTTCTTGTAAACAGAGGCGTCCCAAACATTGGGGTGGCTGTATCTCTTTGATTTTAATTTCCCTAAGCTATAGGACCATAAGTGGAAGTGCCCTAGGCTCTGTTGCTTTGTTTTTTAGATGTTTCAGGAAACACCATACACTTCTCCCGAGTGTCTGTTGGCAGTTTACATCCCGCCCATCAGCATAACAAGGCTCCCAGTTCTCCATGGCCTGTCCTGCCTTTCTGGATTTTACACTTGTTTCAGATGGCCCTTTTGACCGGGGGGAAGTGAGACTTCATTGTAGTGCAGATTTCCTTTGCAAGCTTGCTTGGTTGGCCAAAAAGGGCGTATGCGTTTTTTCCTGAATATATTCAGGAAAAAACGCATACGCCCTTTTTGGCCAAGTGCATCATTGTGGACGTTCTGCCTCTTTTCCTATGCTTTCAATGCAATTCCAGTCTACCTCCTGAAATCGGTTTCCTGCAATTCTGCCCCGCTTTCAAGTCCTCTTGGCAGCCTTACTTCAGTATATTTTTGGACGATAGTTGTCATTTATAACTCTGCAGGTTTGTGAATTACAGTGCCCCTGAGCTCCTTTCTTCAACTCGCTTTCTTGTGAGCTGGCCGCAACACCGCAGGATGGCTTCAGGCCCTAATCTGGTTCCGGCACGGCACGCTGAGCCTTTGGTTATTTCCTCTTCCTGGTGGGAAATGAGAGTTAAATTTGCCCGTCCAGACACCTCCAGCTAGTCTCTCATTGGTTCTCGCTATTCCTGTTCATCTTCCGCAGAAATTGCAAACTGAGCCAAACAGGAGGTTAAAGGGACTGACTCTCCAAGTCGGGAGAGTGTTAGTAAAGCGTCTGGAATGTTGCACCCGAGTACCAGGGTACGAAAACTGAGACATATTTGAACACGTCTCCCGATCACGTGGTTGATCATACTCTAGGTTCCACATGCATGTTTTAGCTGAAGGAAGAATACCTTAAACCTGGGTAGTTGAAACCCGTGGAATGGGTACCATGCAATATGACTTCAAAGGGTCTTCATTTGCTCACCGAACCTCTCCAATCCTATCACTGCTGCGTTTATGTCCCTGTACACATGCTTGATTCTCTTTCGGAGACATAGCAATCCATCGGTTTTAAGATACTTAAGAGTCAGGTACATTCTTAGGCGTTTAATATGCGGTGTTGAGTCCATTTCGTTGAGCAAGGAGTAGCTCTTGTGTATTCCATATTTGGCTTAAGGAACTTTATCTGTGCTCATTTCAATCTCTGGTTTTATGCAGCACCCCAACTCACCTTTACCCTTAAACAAGCATAAGTTGGTTTTCTAAATTTGAGACCCTGTTCTGTTCTGTAATTCAGTTCCTGTGTAGCCAAGTTTACATTCCGTGTATTACTGATATCTTATGATGTTTCTTTTTCTGTGTGACTTATTTCAGTTAGAATCATCGTACCTGAATCCACTCATTGTGCTGCTACGGGCCTGATGGCATAGATTTCACTGCTGAGTGATACTGCATTGTACGTAAGTACCACAAGTTCTTTATCCATTTTTCACTTTCTGTGATATTGAACTTGTACGGTAAACGAGGTTCTTGTAAACAGAGGCGTCCCAAACATTGGGGTGGCTGTATCTCTTTGATTTTAATTTCCCTAAGCTATAGGACCATAAGTGGAAGTGCCCTAGGCTCTGTTGCTTTGTTTTTTAGATGTTTCAGGAAACACCATACACTTCTCCCGAGTGTCTGTTGGCAGTTTACATCCCGCCCATCAGCATAACAAGGCTCCCAGTTCTCCATGGCCTGTCCTGCCTTTCTGGATTTTACACTTGTTTCAGATGGCCCTTTTGACCGGGGGGAAGTGAGACTTCATTGTAGTGCAGATTTCCTTTGCAAGCTTGCTTGGTTGGCCAAAAAGGGCGTATGCGTTTTTTCCTGAATATATTCAGGAAAAAACGCATACGCCCTTTTTGGCCAAGTGCATCATTGTGGACGTTCTGCCTCTTTTCCTATGCTTTCAATGCAATTCCAGTCTACCTCCTGAAATCGGTTTCCTGCAATTCTGCCCCGCTTTCAAGTCCTCTTGGCAGCCTTACTTCAGTATATTTTTGGACGATAGTTGTCATTTATAACTCTGCAGGTTTGTGAATTACAGTGCCCCTGAGCTCCTTTCTTCAACTCGTTTTCTTGTGAGCTGGCCGCAACACCGCAGGATGGCTTCAGGCCCTAATCTGGTTCCGGCACGGCACGCTGAGCCTTTGGTTATTTCCTCTTCCTGGTGGGAAATGAGAGTTAAATTTGCCCGTCCAGACACCTCCAGCTAGTCTCTCATTGGTTCTCGCTATTCCTGTTCATCTTCCGCAGAAATTGCAAACTGGGCCAGACAGGAGGTTAAAGGGACTGACTCTCCAAGTCGGGAGAGTGTTAGTAACGCGTCTGGAATGTTGCACCCGAGTACCAGGGTACGAAAACTGAGACATATTTGAACACGTCTCCCGATCACATGGTTGATCATACTCTAGGTTCCACATGCATGTTTTAGCTGAAGGAAGAATACCTTAAACCTGGGTAGTTGAAACCCGTGGAATGGGTACCATGCAATATGACTTCAAAGGGTCTTCATTTGCTCACCGAACCTCTCCAATCCTATCACTGCTGCGTTTATGTCCCTGTACACATGCTTGATTCTCTTTCGGAGACATAGCAATCCATCGGTTTTAAGATACTTAAGAGTCAGGTACATTCTTAGGCGTTTAATATGCGGTGTTGAGTCCATTTCGTTGAGCAAGGAGTAGCTCTTGTCTATTCCATATTTGGCTTAAGGAACTTTATCTGTGCTCATTTCAATCTCTGGTTTTATGCAGCACCCCAACTCACCTTTACCCTTAAACAAGCATAAGTTGGTTTTCTAAATTTGAGACCCTGTTCTGTTCTGTAATTCAGTTCCTGTGTAGCCAAGTTTACATTCCGTGTATTACTGATATCTTATGATGTTTCTTTTTCTGTGTGACTTATTTCAGTTAGAATCATCGTACCTGAATCCACTCATTGTGCTGCTACGGGCCTGATGGCATAGATTTCACTGCTGAGTGATACTGCATTGTACGTAAGTACCACAAGTTCTTTATCCATTTTTCACTTTCTGTGATATTGAACTTGTACGGTAAACGAGGTTCTTGTAAACAGAGGCGTCCCAAACATTGGGGTGGCTGTATCTCTTTGATTTTAATTTCCCTAAGCTATAGGACCATAAGTGGAAGTGCCCTAGGCTCTGTTGCTTTGTTTTTTAGATGTTTCAGGAAACACCATACACTTCTCCCGAGTGTCTGTTGGCAGTTTACATCCCGCCCATCAGCATAACAAGGCTCCCAGTTCTCCATGGCCTGTCCTGCCTTTCTGGATTTTACACTTTTTTCAGATGGCCCTTTTGACCGGGGGGAAGTGAGACTTCATTGTAGTGCAGATTTCCTTTGCAAGCTTGCTTGGTTGGCCAAAAAGGGCGTATGCGTTTTTTCCTGAATATATTCAGGAAAAAACGCATACGCCCTTTTTGGCCAAGTGCATCATTGTGGACGTTCTGCCTCTTTTCCTATGCTTTCAATGCAATTCCAGTCTACCTCCTGAAATCGGTTTCCTGCAATTCTGCCCCGCTTTCAAGTCCTCTTGGCAGCCTTACTTCAGTATATTTTTGGACGATAGTTGTCATTTATAACTCTGCAGGTTTGTGAATTACAGTGCCCCTGAGCTCCTTTCTTCAACTCGTTTTCTTGTGAGCTGGCCGCAACACCGCAGGATGGCTTCAGGCCCTAATCTGGTTCCGGCACGGCACGCTGAGCCTTTGGTTATTTCCTCTTCCTGGTGGGAAATGAGAGTTAAATTTGCCCGTCCAGACACCTCCAGCTAGTCTCTCATTGGTTCTCGCTATTCCTGTTCATCTTCCGCAGAAATTGCAAACTGGGCCAAACAGGAGGTTAAAGGGACTGACTCTCCAAGTCGGGAGAGTGTTAGTAAAGCGTCTGGAATGTTGCACCCGAGTACCAGGGTACGAAAACTGAGACATATTTGAACACGTCTCCCGATCACATGGTTGATCATACTCTAGGTTCCACATGCATGTTTTAGCTGAAGGAAGAATACCTTAAACCTGGGTAGTTGAAACCCGTGGAATGGGTACCATGCAATATGACTTCAAAGGGTCTTCATTTGCTCACCGAACCTCTCCAATCCTATCACTGCTGCGTTTATGTCCCTGTACACATGCTTGATTCTCTTTCGGAGACATAGCAATCCATCGGTTTTAAGATACTTAAGAGTCAGGTACATTCTTAGGCGTTTAATATGCGGTGTTGAGTCCATTTCGTTGAGCAAGGAGTAGCTCTTGTCTATTCCATATTTGGCTTAAGGAACTTTATCTGTGCTCATTTCAATCTCTGGTTTTATGCAGCACCCCAACTCACCTTTACCCTTAAACAAGCATAAGTTGGTTTTCTAAATTTGAGACCCTGTTCTGTTCTGTAATTCAGTTCCTGTGTAGCCAAGTTTACATTCCGTGTATTACTGATATCTTATGATGTTTCTTTCTCTGTGTGACTTATTTCAGTTAGAATCATCGTACCTGAATACACTCATTGTGCTGCTACGGGCCTGATGGCATAGATATCACTGCTGTGTGATACTGCATTGTACGTAAGTACCACAAGTTCTTTATCCATTTTTCACTTTCTGTGATATTGAACTTGTACGGTAAACGAGGTTCTTGTAAACAGAGGCGTCCCAAACATTGGGGTGGCTGTATCTTTTTGATTTTAATTTCCCTAAGCTATAGGACCATAAGTGGAAGTGCCCTAGGCTCTGTTGCTTTGTTTTTTAGATGTTTCAGGAAACACCATACACTTCTCCCGAGTGTCTGTTGGCAATTTACATCCCGCCCATCAGCATAACAAGGCTCCCAGTTCTCCATGGCCTGTCCTGCCTTTCTGGATTTTACACATTTTTCAGATGGCCCTTTTGACCGGCGGGGGGGGGGGGGAAGTGAGACTTCATTGTAGTGCAGATTTCCTTTGCAAGCTTGCTTGGTTGGCCAAAAAGGGCGTATGCGTTTTTTCCTGAATATATTCAGGAAAAAACGCATACGCCCTTTTTGGCCAAGTGCATCATTGTGGACGTTCTGCCTCTTTTCCTATGCTTTCAATGCAATTCCAGTCTACCTCCTGAAATCGGTTTCCTGCAATTCTGCCCCGCTTTCAAGTCCTCTTGGCAGCCTTACTTCAGTATATTTTTGGACGATAGTTGTCATTTATAACTCTGCAGGTTTGTGAATTACAGTGCCCCTGAGCTCCTTTCTTCAACTCGCTTTCTTGTGAGCTGGCCGCAACACCGCAGGATGGCTTCAGGCCCTAATCTGGTTCCGGCACGGCACGCTGAGCCTTTGGTTATTTCCTCTTCCTGGCGGGAAATGAGAGTTAAATTTGCCCGTCCAGACACCTCCAGCTAGTCTCTCATTGGTTCTCGCTATTCCTGTTCATCTTCCGCAGAAATTGCAAACTGGGCCAAACAGGAGGTTAAAGGGACTGACTCTCCAAGTCGGGAGAGTGTTAGTAAAGCGTCTGGAATGTTGCACCCGAGTACCAGGGTACGAAAACTGAGACATATTTGAACACGTCTCCCGATCACATGGTTGATCATACTCTAGGTTCCACATGCATGTTTTAGCTGAAGGAAGAATACCTTAAACCTGGGTAGTTGAAACCCGTGGAATGGGTACCATGCAATATGACTTCAAAGGGTCTTCATTTGCTCACCGAACCTCTCCAATCCTATCACTGCTGCGTTTATGTCCCTGTACACATGCTTGATTCTCTTTCGGAGACATAGCAATCCATCGGTTTTAAGATACTTAAGAGTCAGGTACATTCTTAGGCGTTTAATATGCGGTGTTGAGTCCATTTCGTTGAGCAAGGAGTAGCTCTTGTCTATTCCATATTTGGCTTAAGGAACTTTATCTGTGCTCATTTCAATCTCTGGTTTTATGCAGCACCCCAACTCACCTTTACCCTTAAACAAGCATAAGTTGGTTTTCTAAATTTGAGACCCTGTTCTGTTCTGTAATTCAGTTCCTGTGTAGCCAAGTTTACATTCCGTGTATTACTGATATCTTATGATGTTTCTTTTTCTGTGTGACTTATTTCAGTTAGAATCATCGTACCTGAATCCACTCATTGTGCTGCTACGGGCCTGATGGCATAGATTTCACTGCTGAGTGATACTGCATTGTACGTAAGTACCACAAGTTCTTTATCCATTTTTCACTTTCTGTGATATTGAACTTGTACGGTAAACGAGGTTCTTGTAAACAGAGGCGTCCCAAACATTGGGGTGGCTGTATCTTTTTGATTTTAATTTCCCTAAGCTATAGGACCATAAGTGGAAGTGCCCTAGGCTCTGTTGCTTTGTTTTTTAGATGTTTCAGGAAACACCATACACTTCTCCCGAGTGTCTGTTGGCAGTTTACATCCCGCCCATCATCATAACAAGGCTCCCAGTTCTCCATGGCCTGTCCTGCCTTTCTGGATTTTACACTTGTTTCAGATGGCCCTTTTGACCGGGGGGAAGTGAGACTTCATTGTAGTGCAGATTTCCTTTGCAAGCTTGCTTGGTTGGCCAAAAAGGGCGTATGCGTTTTTTCCTGAATATATTCAGGAAAAAACGCATACGCCCTTTTTGGCCAAGTGCATCATTGTGGACGTTCTGCCTCTTTTCCTATGCTTTCAATGCAATTCCAGTCTACCTCCTGAAATCGGTTTCCTGCAATTCTGCCCCGCTTTCAAGTCCTCTTGGCAGCCTTACTTCAGTATATTTTTGGACGATAGTTGTCATTTATAACTCTGCAGGTTTGTGAATTACAGTGCCCCTGAGCTCCTTTCTTCAACTCGTTTTCTTGTGAGCTGGCCGCAACACCGCAGGATGGCTTCAGGCCCTAATCTGGTTCTGGCACGGCACGCTGAGCCTTTGGTTATTTCCTCTTCCTGGTGGGAAATGAGAGTTAAATTTGCCCGTCCAGACACCTCCAGCTAGTCTCTCATTGGTTCTCGCTATTCCTGTTCATCTTCCGCAGAAATTGCAAACTGGGCCAAACAGGAGGTTAAAGGGACTGACTCTCCAAGTCGGGAGAGTGTTAGTAAAGCGTCTGGAATGTTGCACCCGAGTACCAGGGTACGAAAACTGAGACATATTTGAACACGTCTCCCGATCACATGGTTGATCATACTCTAGGTTCCACATGCATGTTTTAGCTGAAGGAAGAATACCTTAAACCTGGGTAGTTGAAACCCGTGGAATGGGTACCATGCAATGTGACTTCAAAGGGTCTTCATTTGCTCACCGAACCTCTCCAATCCTATCACTGCTGCGTTTATGTCCCTGTACACATGCTTGATTCTCTTTCGGAGACATAGCAATCCATCGGTTTTAAGATACTTAAGAGTCAGGTACATTCTTAGGCGTTTAATATGCGGTGTTGAGTCCATTTCGTTGAGCAAGGAGTAGCTCTTGTCTATTCCATATTTGGCTTAAGGAACTTTATCTGTGCTCATTTCAATCTCTGGTTTTATGCAGCACCCCAACTCACCTTTACCCTTAAACAAGCATAAGTTGGTTTTCTAAATTTGAGACCCTGTTCTGTTCTGTAATTCAGTTCCTGTGTAGCCAAGTTGACATTCCGTGTATTACTGATATCTTATGATGTTTCTTTCTCTGTGTGACTTATTTCAGTTAGAATCATCGTACCTGAATCCACTCATTGTGCTGCTACGGGCCTGATGGCATAGATTTCACTGCTGAGTGATACTGCATTGTACGTAAGTACCACAAGTTCTTTATCCATTTTTCACTTTCTGTGATATTGAACTTGTACGGTAAACGAGGTTCTTGTAAACAGAGGCGTCCCAAACATTGGGGTGGCTGTATCTTTTTGATTTTAATTTCCCTAAGCTATAGGACCATAAGTGGAAGTGCCCTAGGCTCTGTTGCTTTGTTTTTTAGATGTTTCAGGAAACACCATACACTTCTCCCGAGTGTCTGTTGGCAGTTTACATCCCGCCCATCAGCATAACAAGGCTCCCAGTTCTCCATGGCCTGTCCTGCCTTGCTGGATTTTACACTTGTTTCAGATGGCCCTTTTGACCGGGGGGGGGGGGAAGTGAGACTTCATTGTAGTGCAGATTTCCTTTGCAAGCTTGCTTGGTTGGCCAAAAAGGGCGTATGCGTTTTTTCCTGAATATATTCAGGAAAAAACGCATACGCCCTTTTTGGCCAAGTGCATCATTGTGGACGTTCTGCCTCTTTTCCTATGCTTTCAATGCAATTCCAGTCTACCTCCTGAAATCGGTTTCCTGCAATTCTGCCCCGCTTTCAAGTCCTCTTGGCAGCCTTACTTCAGTATATTTTTGGACGATAGTTGTCATTTATAACTCTGCAGGTTTGTGAATTACAGTGCCCCTGAGCTCCTTTCTTCAACTCGTTTTCTTGTGAGCTGGCCGCAACACCGCAGGATGGCTTCAGGCCCTAATCTGGTTCCGGCACGGCACGCTGAGCCTTTGGTTATTTCCTCTTCCTGGTGGGAAATGAGAGTTAAATTTGCCCGTCCAGACACCTCCAGCTAGTCTCTCATTGGTTCTCGCTATTCCTGTTCATCTTCCGCAGAAATTGCAAACTGGGCCAAACAGGAGGTTAAAGGGACTGACTCTCCAAGTCGGGAGAGTGTTAGTAAAGCGTCTGGAATGTTGCACCCGAGTACCAGCGTACGAAAACTGAGACATATTTGAACACGTCTCCCGATCACATGGTTGATCATACTCTAGGTTCCACATGCATGTTTTAGCTGAAGGAAGAATACCTTAAACCTGGGTAGTTGAAACCCGTGGAATGGGTACCATGCAATATGACTTCAAAGGGTCTTCATTTGCTCACCGAACCTCTCCAATCCTATCACTGCTGCGTTTATGTCCCTGTACACATGCTTGATTCTCTTTCGGAGACATAGCAATCCATAGGTTTTAAGATACTTAAGAGTCAGGTACATTCTTAGGCGTTTAATATGCGGTGTTGAGTCCATTTCGTTGAGCAAGGAGTAGCTCTTGTCTATTCCATATTTGGCTTAAGGAACTTTATCTGTGCTCATTTCAATCTCTGGTTTTATGCAGCACCCCAACTCACCTTTACCCTTAAACAAGCATAAGTTGGTTTTCTAAATTTGAGACCCTGTTCTGTTCTGTAATTCAGTTCCTGTGTAGCCAAGTTTACATTCCGTGTATTACTGATATCTTATGATGTTTCTTTTTCTGTGTGACTTATTTCAGTTAGAATCATCGTACCTGAATCCACTCATTGTGCTGCTACGGGCCTGATGACATAGATTTCACTGCTGAGTGATACTGCATTGTACGTAAGTACCACAAGTTCTTTATCCATTTTTCACTTTCTGTGATATTGAACTTGTACGGTAAACGAGGTTCTTGTAAACAGAGGCGTCCCAAACATTGGGGTGGCTGTGTCTTTTTGATTTTAATTTCCCTAAGCTATAGGACCATAAGTGGAAGTGCCCTAGGCTCTGTTGCTTTGTTTTTTAGATGTTTCAGGAAACACCATACACTTCTCCCGAGTGTCTGTTGGCAATTTACATCCCGCCCATCAGCATAACAAGGCTCCCAGTTCTCCATGGCCTGTCCTGCCTTTCTGGATTTTACACTTTTTTCAGATGGCCCTTTTGACCGGCGGGGGGGGGGGGAAGTGAGACTTCATTGTAGTGCAGATTTCCTTTGCAAGCTTGCTTGGTTGGCCAAAAAGGGCGTATGCGTTTTTTCCTGAATATATTCAGGAAAAAACGCATACGCCCTTTTTGGCCAAGTGCATCATTGTGGACGTTCTGCCTCTTTTCCTATGCTTTCAATGCAATTCCAGTCTACCTCCTGAAATCGGTTTCCTGCAATTCTGCCCCGCTTTCAAGTCCTCTTGGCAGCCTTACTTCAGTATATTTTTGGACGATAGTTGTCATTTATAACTCTGCAGGTTTGTGAATTACAGTGCCCCTGAGCTCCTTTCTTCAACTCGTTTTCTTGTGAGCTGGCCGCAACACCGCAGGATGGCTTCAGGCCCTAATCTGGTTCCGGCACGGCACGCTGAGCCTTTGGTTATTTCCTCTTCCTGGTGGGAAATGAGAGTTAAATTTGCCCGTCCAGACACCTCCAGCTAGTCTCTCATTGGTTCTCGCTATTCCTGTTCATCTTCCGCAGAAATTGCAAACTGGGCCAAACAGGAGGTTAAAGGGACTGACTCTCCAAGTGGGGAGAGTGTTAGTAAAGCGTCTGGAATGTTGCACCCGAGTACCAGGGTACGAAAACTGAGACATATTTGAACACGTCTCCCGATCACATGGTTGATCATACTCTAGGTTCCACATGCATGTTTTAGCTGAAGGAAGAATACCTTAAACCTGGGTAGTTGAAACCCGTGGAATGGGTACCATGCAATATGACTTCAAAGGGTCTTCATTTGCTCACCGAACCTCTCCAATCCTATCACTGCTGCGTTTATGTCCCTGTACACATGCTTGATTCTCTTTCGGAGACATAGCAATCCATAGGTTTTAAGATACTTAAGAGTCAGGTACATTCTTAGGCGTTTAATATGCGGTGTTGAGTCCATTTCGTTGAGCAAGGAGTAGCTCTTGTCTATTCCATATTTGGCTTAAGGAACTTTATCTGTGCTCATTTCAATCTCTGGTTTTATGCAGCACCCCAACTCACCTTTACCCTTAAACAAGCATAAGTTGGTTTTCTAAATTTGAGACCCTGTTCTGTTCTGTAATTCAGTTCCTGTGTAGCCAAGTTTACATTCCGTGTATTACTGATATCTTATGATGTTTCTTTTTCTGTGTGACTTATTTCAGTTAGAATCATCGTACCTGAATCCACTCATTGTGCTGCTACGGGCCTGATGGCATAGATTTCACTGCTGAGTGATACTGCATTGTACGTAAGTACCACAAGTTCTTTATCCATTTTTCACTTTCTGTGATATTGAACTTGTACGGTAAACGAGGTTCTTGTAAACAGAGGCGTCCCAAACATTGGGGTGGCTGTATCTCTTTGATTTTAATTTCCCTAAGCTATAGGACCATAAGTGGAAGTGCCCTAGGCTCTGTTGCTTTGTTTTTTAGATGTTTCAGGAAACACCATACACTTCTCCCGAGTGTCTGTTGGCAGTTTACATCCCGCCCATCAGCATAACAAGGCTCCCAGTTCTCCATGGCCTGTCCTGCCTTTCTGGATTTTACACTTGTTTCAGATGGCCCTTTTGACCGGGGGGAAGTGAGACTTCATTGTAGTGCAGATTTCCTTTGCAAGCTTGCTTGGTTGGCCAAAAAGGGCGTATGCGTTTTTTCCTGAATATATTCAGGAAAAAACGCATACGCCCTTTTTGGCCAAGTGCATCATTGTGGACGTTCTGCCTCTTTTCCTATGCTTTCAATGCAATTCCAGTCTACCTCCTGAAATCGGTTTCCTGCAATTCTGCCCCGCTTTCAAGTCCTCTTGGCAGCCTTACTTCAGTATATTTTTGGACGATAGTTGTCATTTATAACTCTGCAGGTTTGTGAATTACAGTGCCCCTGAGCTCCTTTCTTCAACTCGTTTTCTTGTGAGCTGGCCGCAACACCGCAGGATGGCTTCAGGCCCTAATCTGGTTCCGGCACGGCACGCTGAGCCTTTGGTTATTTCCTCTTCCTGTTGGGAAATGAGAGTTAAATTTGCCCGTCCAGACACCTCCAGCTAGTCTCTCATTGGTTCTCGCTATTCCTGTTCATCTTCCGCAGAAATTGCAAACTGGGCCAAACAGGAGGTTAAAGGCGCTGACTCTCCAAGTCGGGAGAGTGTTAGTAAAGCGTCTGGAATGTTGCACCCGAGTACCAGGGTACGAAAACTGAGACATATTTGAACACGTCTCCCGATCACATGGTTGATCATACTCTAGGTTCCACATGCATGTTTTAGCTGAAGGAAGAATACCTTAAAC